>NC_081761.1:35583229-35668229 GCF_963082965.1 Carassius carassius
TTATATAGATTTCCAGCTGCTGAAGAGTTCGTGGTCGTCTTTGACGTATTTTTCGTTTAATGATGCGCCAAATGTTCTCTATAGGTGAAAGATCTGGACTGCAGGCAGGCCAGGTTAGCACCCGGACTCTTCTACGACGAAGCCATGCTGTTGTTATAGCTGCAGTATGTGGTTTTTCATTGTCCTGCTGAAATAAACAAGGCCTTCCCTGAAATAGACGTTGTTTGGAGGGAAGCATATGTTGCTCTAAAACCTTTATATACCTTTCAGCATTCACAGAGCCTTCCAAAACATGCAAGCTGCCCATACCGTATGCACTTATGCACCCCCATACCATCAGAGATGCTGGCTTTTGAACTGAACGCTGATAACATGCTGGAAGGTCTCCCTCCTCTTTAGCCCGGAGGACACGGCGTCCGTGATTTCCAACAAGAATGTCAAATTTGGACTCGTCTGACCATATAACACTATTCCACTTTGAAATAGTCCATTTTAAATGAGCCTTGGCCCACAGGACACGACGGCGCTTCTGGACCATGTTCACATATGGCTTCCTTTTTGCATGATAGAGCTTTAGTTGGCATCTGCTGATGGCACGGCGGATTGTGTTTACCGACAGTGGTTTCTGAAAGTATTCCTGGGCCCATTTAGTAATGTCATTGACACAATCATGCCGATGAGTGATGCAGTGTCGTCTGAGAGCCCGAAGACCACGGGCATCCAATAAAGGTCTCCGGCCTTGTCCCTTACGCACAGAGATTTCTCCAGTTTCTCTGAATCTTTTGATGATGTTATGCACTGTAGATGATGAGATTTGCAAAGCCTTTGCAATTTGACGTTGAGGAACATTGTTTTTAAACTTTCTCAGT
This sequence comes from Carassius carassius, assembly GCF_963082965.1. Lineage (NCBI taxonomy): Eukaryota > Metazoa > Chordata > Actinopteri > Cypriniformes > Cyprinidae > Carassius > Carassius carassius. The sequence continues at coordinate 35,584,099 of NC_081761.1, forward strand.
TTAAACATTTGCTACGTTATCTATGTTCTATTGTGAATAAAATATTGGCTCATGTGATTTGAAATTCCTTTAGTTTTCATTTTATTAAAATTTAAAAAACGTCCCAACTTTTCTGGAATTCGGGTTGTAAATATGAAGTATCTCTGTACATTATTACCAGTGTTGGGGGTAACGAGTTACAAAGTAACGGATTACAGTAACTATATTACTTTTTTGGGTAACGAAGTAAAGTAACGCATTACATTAATAATATTGGTAACTACACTACTAGACTATAGGAACGCGCTTTCCTGCATTACACATGCCGTGTTTGCCTGTGTGTAAAATTCTGGGCCGGGTTTCCCGAGATTGATCTTAGTGCTTAAGAGTGTTTTTTACGAGTAATTTTACGATCGTTCGTTATTGTTTGACGTGCGTTTCCCAACATTGCACATAAAGCAATCGCACAGCTGTGCTTCAAGTGCTACGTAGGAGTCGCTCTCTGTTTGTCAAGTGCTGAAATATCATCTTATAGACGGTTTCACCGGGTTAACAAGTTAACTTCCGGTCTGTGTTGTGTATATCGGTCTGGCTGCGGTGCCTTCTACAAACGCAGTTAAAGTTAAGGTGATGAGTAGACTGAAGTTGGGCTCAGTCTTATATGTTTCCCATACATTTATTTATTTTTGGAGACTCGCCACTATTTTAAAACTAAACGATTTTCCAAAAGGCTTTGTTTAATAAACATGAGCACGTACTGCACGTTTAATAATAATAATAATTCCTTACATTTATATGTTTAAATATCAAAACGAGGCACAGGTGTTTTTATATCGCTGTATTTCTGAAGGAAGACTTGCGTGTTATATGTCTGATAAAGTAGCGTTTGTGAGCTCAGTGCTGCTTTTTTTAAAGCTGTTACTGGGGAAACCTCTATTTCTCGCGCTTTAAAGCGAGCTTTACTCGAGCTTAACATTTCTTCCATGTTTTATTTTTAATAGTAAATCCCCTTTGTTTACCAAAAAATTAAGTTTGCTTAATTTTCAATATTTAAAAGAAAATCTAAATGAATGTTTTTTGCCTTCATTTGATAACCAGAAAAATTTAAATACACAACAGAATTTCTGAGAAAAAAAAACATTTCATAAGGCTATTTTTAGAAAAATTTTATAAATGAAGTTGTTTTTATGCATTTAAATAATGACAAATGCTAAAAAATAAAAAAATTCATATGGCCCTAAACATGTAATTTTTAAAAAAACTTTTAATAAATTGCTGTGAAAATGTATAAGTGTTATGATTTAAATTAATTAGACATGCTTTTTGATTAATACAATTCAATTGAACCATTAAAAAGGAGTTAATAAATAAAAATAATTATTAATAAAAATAAAACAGAAAAAAATTGAATCCAGAACAATTTAAACGGAAAACAGAATTTGGAAATAATTCCCTAAAAAAATGTCAAAAAGTAAAGTAATAAGTAGTGCAGTTACCTTTCAAATGCAGTAACTAGTAAATCTCATTACAATTTACAGAAGTAACTAGTAACTAGTAACTAATTACATTTTTTGAGTAACTACCCCAACACTGATTATTACAATGCAAACACCCTAGGCATGTTAACGGTTATTTTTTTGGGTTATAAGTTGGGAATTTCCCCTATTTATTAAAAAGCTACGTTCATTACAGTAGTGAGCATCATGAACATGATAAACATCAGACAGACACGACCTCAACACATATAACAAACTACAAACTGTTCGTTCTGAAATCTGAGTAAGATAGTAAGTTAAGCTTTTCATTTCATTATAGAGCAATATTAACAACATAATTGTATTATTCATTGTAATATATTAAAATCCATTTCTGATACTAATATGTTCATGTTTAATAATTCCTGAATAATTATGTTCATAAAGAAATAGTCTATATTTTGTGTTGGATCAGTTACCTGTGTCATCAGTGCGCAGCAGACACACACAACTAAACGATTTAAATATATCGCTTATCCTGCCCCAAAAGACCATAAACACTGCAGATAACATCTGAAGTAAACATTAATTTATTACACATAACATGAAAACGAGTCCCGTTTGACTGATTTGCTTCAAATGGAGTTATTTTAGGTCAGCGGTTTGAATGTGACTCAATGGTGCTCTCTGCTGGTAGGGATTAGTAAAACGGCGGATCGAACACTTCCGGTGGCTTCACTGTCTGTTGGCAGATGAGCGATCCAGTCATATATACAGATCAGTGATAGAGACCCTCTTCATGGGTTTATAAATCAGTACATGTACCTTTCTGATCTCATCACTCAAATAAAATCTCCTTTAATTTCTTTTTGCGGATATACATCAGTAAATGTCAACAACCATAAGAGAAGTTAAATAAGGTAATTATTCATCATTTACATTTCATCTAGATCCTCCAAAGAGTGTCTCAGTGTCCATCAGTCCGTCTGGTGAAATAGTGGAGGGAGATTCAGTGACTCTGATCTGCAGCAGTGACTCAAACCCTCCTGCTCTGAACTTCAGCTGGTTTAAGGAGAATCAAAGCTCAGCTGTTGGATCTGGACAGAGTTTCATCATCTCCAGCTTTAACTCCAGTCACAGCGGACGCTACTATTGTGAGGCTCAGAATCAACATGGATCTCAGAGATCAGCATCTGTTTCAGTCTCTGTTAAAGGTATTCATTATAAACAGACACTCTTTGAGTTTCATCTGTCTCTAGTGTGAAATGATCTTCATGAACATCTTGTTTCAGGGGTTCAGAGAGCTGCTCCGCACACAGTTACTGGGATTGTGGTGGGATGTGGAGGTATCTTCATCATCATCATCATCATCATCGTGTTCATGAGGTGAGTGAAGTTTGTCTGGACACTAAATTTATGTCTCTTCAGTAAAAGTAAAACATCTGCAGACTTAATCTCAGATCTAGAGTAAATTAACTATTTTTGTTCATTAATTTGATGTATTTTAACACATCTTTAATAGTTTTCTCCTGTTTTCAGAAGAAAGAGGAGGAGAGACGGTGGAAGTGAAGATGTGAATCAAAAGCAGGCGAGTCAGCAAACACACATCTTCATCTACAACTGCAATATTTGATGATGTTAATGCACTGAAGTATGAATAAACTCCTGTGTATGAAATCTTTCTCTACAGACGGCTGACTCGAGTGATGATACATACACAGCTCTGGATCCAGTGTCCAGAACATCTGCTGACATTTACAGCACGATCAGAGTCGGTGAAGGTCTCAGACACTCTTTACTCTCACATTCAGCAGAGTCATATAACACAGTCTGTTCTGTTCATCTGTCTCTCACAGTCTGCTGACTCCAGAGCTCCTGATGACACCTACACAGCTCTCCAGCTTCAGTCCAGATCTTCTGAATATGAGACTCTAGCAGGAACTGCAGCAGATCCTCATTAGTCTCTCCTCACAGGATACTGCTCACATTAGGGTGACCACCCGTCCCGCGTAGCGCGTGCAGCGTTTGAAGCCCAATTCATGCATCCCACAAATTGAGACTGTGTCACGCATAATCAATGCTTGCTCAAAAAAAGTTGGTCTCTCTATATCCTCGACCCCCAGGCAGCTAAACGAACATTACTTGACAGTTCAGAACGCTACTGTTGCCACACCCACCCCTCAGTTAAACTGCTGACTAGGCTGTTGTCAACTTTTTCATTGTTGTCATGACAGCGCACGCACGTGCATACCAGACACACTGGGAAGGAACTTTTAGATGCATGCTTTCCAATTCGAAAAATGGAGAAAGTGAGGCACCGCCATCATCAATTAAAAAAGAGAAGGTGTGTCCTGTTTCCTTGGGCTTATTAGCAGGTGGTCACCCTAGCTCACATGGAAATACTCAGAAACTCATTCATATCATATTTTATGCTTATTTCAGTAACTTTCATTAACCTTCTTGAAGTAACTGTGTATACTGTAATGGAGCTTATAACATTCTGCAGAATATATTTTCATCTTTCAAATGTTTATTGTACATTTCACATTTTCTTTATATTTCTGCTGCACTCACAAATTGATTTCAACTTGTTTATTTCTTAAAGTAACATCCCAATAATGTTTTTTAGTTTCTCTTCATTGGAGTAAAGACTCCATTTATAGTTTCTAATCATGTTATTTCATCACACAGCTAAGCAGTGTTTTCATGGTAAACTCAATATCTGTAACTGATTGTAATAAAGTCTCTGTTTACTCTGATATCTGAGTAGATTTTGTTTTACTGTAAAGTGAAGCTGCTGTTCGATGTGTTGCTGTTCAGTGATGCTCACATGCTAAGTGTTGCTAAAGTTTACATGAGAATACCTGCACTTATTTGAATTATCATTTGTTTTCAGTACCAGTGTGTGATGTTGATATTTTGTTTCATGGAATCAGTTTATTAGTCAGTTTACAGCTGATTTTCAATCTTAAATCACAAGAATTATTTTTTCACTGCCATTATTTTGTAACATTTGGTCATCATTTACTCAGATTCCAGAGTTATGTTGATATGCTTTTGAAGTTTGAAATCTCATTTTATACAAAGATTGAAAAATATGTAACAGTTAAATGTGTTTTTGCTTTGAGTAATATTTGCTGTCTAAAACCTCATTGCTACCAATCTCAATGCAATTACGTAATAAAAACTAGTTAAAAATCTTCTTTTTGTTTTTTACAGTCAGTTGATTTTGAGTCCAAATTCAAAATGAACCAAGTAAAAAAATAACTTAGATTGTTTTGTCTTTGCTTCTCATTGTCCCTGATCTTAAAAGTGGGTTTAGATGGTTTTAAGATGACTTTATAATTTACTTAAACTGCCAAAACAAGATAATAACTGGGCAATAACTGGCTAATAACTAGATACTAACCCTAAACCTACCCTAAACCCAGTGTTGGGGAGTAACTAGTTACATGTAACGGCGCAGGGCCGGCCCGCGGCATAGGCGGTATAGGCAAATGCTAATTTTATTTATTTTTTTTATAATAGGCTACTATTTAAAAACCATTAATTCGAAATACTACCAAATAAAGCAAAAAAAAAAAAAAAGTCCGGCTCTTCAATCTTCCCCCGCCCATCGAGTGCTTGAAGTGCGTCAGAAACAGAGCGCGCGCACGATCAGTTGTTGGTAATTTGTTGTGTAGCGTGCCCGACGCCGCATCCACAGCACTGCTTTTGTTAACACACAGCTCGTAGAAACGGGCCTGGCAGCTCGCGCCAGTTCTAGACACGGTGAATAAAGACAGAGGTAAAGAGATGTAGTGAAAGAACAATTTATTGCATAGGAGTAAGATACTATAATTTCATGGCAGTTATTTTTACCTTAAACTTAATGTTAGCAGTTGTTCTGAGTCCCCAGACTGTGATTTTGTACAATCATGTCAGTTTTAAGACGCATTTTTAATTATCACTTTTTTATTAATGTTTTACTCTACAGTTGTGCAGTTGTGCAATTGTGATATATTATTACAATTTAAAATAATTTGTTTTTAATTTATTATACTTTAAATTATCATTTATTTCTGTGATGCAAAGCTGAATTTTCAGCATCATTACTCCATTCTTCAGTGTCACATGTGACATCCGGTCTATCACATGATCCTTTAGAAATCATATAATATTCTAATTTATTATGAGTGTTGGAAACAGTTCTGCTGTAATGTGTGTGTGTGTGTGTGTATGTATATATATATATATATATATATATATATATATATATATATATATATATATATATATATATATATATATATATATATATATATATATATATATATGCTAAATCATGAACACAATGACAGGGTGAAATGGGCTGTGATGCATGGGGCGCCAGGTAAAATCCTGGTCAGGGCCGGCCCTGTAACGGCGTTACGTAATTTAATTACAAAATTATTGTAACTGTAATTAGTTACAGTTAACACAAAAAAATGAGTAATTAAATTACAGTTACTTATGAAATTTTTAACGATTACAAAGGGGATTACATTTGAATATTTACACACATCCACATACAGATTTAACTGATTTCTTTCCCAAATTGCACTGACTATTCTGAGACATACCGCCCTAATTATTTCCGGGATGCGGAAATACAGTCTGGTTCGTAGAATCCAGTCATAAAAACGGAATGCCTAACGAGGACGGAATATCCCACATTTTGGATGACTAAATCAAAAGTAGGTCAGTACACTTGAATCAAAACATGACATCGATAGTGTCTGTGAATATTAAGCTCCAAAAATGCAATATATGACTCCTGCACGTTCTGCGTGTCTGTGGAAATCAGGCGCGGACTGGACACCGGGAGAACCGGGACAATTCCCGGTGTCCTGGCAGCCGATTTTGCCCCTCTATTTAATATCATTATTGTATAATTGCCTGTCGAATGTACTAAAGCGATCATTTGCGAACCCGCCATTTGATAATTAAATCTCTAATAAGTCATGAAGTGTTAGTCATGACTCGCGCCTCTCCGCGCCTCCGCCAAACGGTTTGGATCAGACTCAGAGTAATCAATGAGAGAGAGAGAGAGAGAGAGAGAGAGAGAGAGAGAGAGAGAGAGAGAGAGAGAGAGAGAGAGAGAGAGAGAGAGAGAGAGAGAGAGAGAGAGAGAGAGAGAGAGAGAGAGAGAGAGAGAGAGAGAGAGAGAGAGAGAGAGAGAGAGAGAGAGAGAGAGAGACTGAGAGACTGAGAGACTGAGAGACTGAGAGACTGAGAGACTGAGAGACTGAGAGACTGAGAGACTGAGAGAGACTGGACTGTGGAAGCGCACAGCTGGAGCAGAGAAGCAGAACTACTACACTGTAAAACCCGACAAGTTAACTTAACTCAAACCGTTTGAGTAAACAGATTGCCTTGATTTAAACCATGTAAGTTTTAAAACTTTGCATTCAAGTAATTAAGTGATTAACTAAGTGCTGATTGTGAATTAGTGATGAACAGCTGCTGTTAACAAACAGAATCACTGAAGAAAAGAGAAACACAAGAACTACTACAACTGACTTCAGACACAGCCTTAGATGAAATCAACTGAAATAAAATACATGAAATCTCTCAAGATCTGATTAAACAACCCCACAAACAGCATCACCAGCTCCACTTATTAATAACCAGACTGACTTTATTTCTGTCAGACGTCTACAGAAGATCTTATTGAGAATGAACTAAGGTTTAGATGTTGATTTATTGTTTCATTTGGAGTAACCATGTTAGAGATCAGTGTTTGCTTTAGTTGGGCTCTTAACCCTTTACTTCTGTCTTTGTGTTTTCTCTGGCTGTTATAACCGTGTGTTTCTAAAACACATTTGTTGTAATTCAAAAGCCCAGAAGAAATGCCATCAGGTGTTAACCTGTACCTAGGTGTAGGTTGTTGTACTTCATGATAATCATCAATTATTGAACTGTACGGAGTCTTATCCCTGATGAAATAGGTATTGTGTAATTTGATTGATTATAGTAAAAGTGATTATGAGAGCCAGTGGTTCTGTGATAATCAGTTAATATGAATGACTTTTCAAACCTTGTGGTCTTCTATGCTGTCAAACAGTCACACACAGACATCAATAATCAGCATATGAACCTCAACAATGGTGACCATAAAAAAAAATGCTGCAGAGCATGCTGGGAGCCATGGATGAGTTTTGTACTACAATAGTACCCAGCATGCATTGCAGCATGTTTTTTTCATCACCATTGTAGAGGTTCATATTCTGATTATTAATGTCTGTGTTTGACCAACTACTGGCATAGAAGAAAAATGTATGTGTACAAAATGTTTAGAAAGTCATCACATAACCACTGGCTCTTAGTGTCATTTTTGCTAGAAACACTTCTACTAATTACACAACACCTACTTCATCAGAGATTATACTCCGTATGGATCAATGATTGTGAATAATAATGAATAATTATCATCACCAATATGAAGTATAACAATCTACATCTAGGTACAGGTTACCACCTGATGGCATTTCTTCTGGGCTTTTGAGTTACAACAAATGTGTTTTAGAAACACACGGTTATAACAGCCAGAGAAAAGACTAAGACAGAGGTCAAGGGTCAAGAGCCCAACTAAAGCAAACACTGATCTCTAACATGGTTACTTCAAATGAAACAATAAATCAACATCTAAACCTTAGTTCATTCTCAATAAGATCTTCTGTAGACGTCTGACAGAAATAAAGTCAGTCTGGTTATTAATAAGTGGAGCTGGTGATGCTGTTTGTGGGGTTGTTTAATCAGATCTTGAGAGATTTCATGTATTTTATTTCAGTTGATTTCATCTAAGGCTGTGTCTGAAGTCAGTTGTAGTAGTTCTTGTGTTTCTCTTTTCTTCATTAGGCCTAATTCTGTTTGTTAACAGCAGGTGTTCATCACTAAAGCTCAATTATCACTCAGTTAATCACTTAATTACTTAATTGCAATGTACATCTTCTTTCAGTGAACTCAACTGAATTAAGTTCAGAGTACTCATAACTGTTAGTTTTTTCAACTTAAACGGTTTAAGGCAATCGGTTTCCTCAAATGGTTTGAGTTAACATAACTTAAGGATATCTGTTTACTCAAACCGTTTGAGTTAAGTTTACTTGTCGGGTGTTACAGTCAAGGCAATCGGTTTACTCAAACGGTTTGAGTTAAGTTAACTTGTTGGGTTTTACAGTGTGTTCAGGGTTTTAGGTCAGTTTCATCTGTAAAGATGCTTTTTTGTCTTTGTTTTTTATTTATTTATTTAATCAAGCAGCAGCACGTTGCTCATCAGTCATCACTCAAAATACTATATAAAGGACATCATTATTATCAGTTGTAATGTTACAGTAGGAATTTATCTGAAATAAATTCCGATTTTTTTATAGATTTAGGGGGAGCTACGACAGACAACAACACAACCCTCACGAAAATTTACATTTTAATATTTAACTATAAATCCAGAGAAAATGGTTACTATTGTTTAACTGTGGTAACCAATAATGTAAAATTATTTTACAAATGTATTTATTTAAAAATAAATACAAATCCATTTGCAAAAAAACAAAAACAAAACAAGGTTATTTTACTTTTATATAGGCTAATAAAAGCAAGGTTAATTTTTGTAAGGGAAAAACATGACTCGTGTACAGTATTAGGATTTTTCTATAAAGATATTGTAGTATTGTAGAGAGATGGATAACAGGGCAAAATAAAGAGACGGAAGAGAAAAATGGAAGTGAAGGTGCAGTTCAGGAGAGAACTTTTAATTATTTTGCATGTCCCCAAATTAAAGATTTAAACCTTTTTTTATGTCAGGTCCATACAAAAAAATAGTTTTGTCCATGAATTTGTTTGTATGAGTTTGAATTTTCCAGTCTGAATTTTTTTCCCAGTCCGCCCCTCCTGTAAATTAATGGCAAAGACATGGTTTCATTTACTACACATAGGCCTACTGAAGCTCGCAGTGTTTTCAACCTCTGCCATCTCAATATAAGAGTACACGAGCACATAAACATAATTTCTAGAACTGCTCTGTGTCACTTAATGTGCATTTTACTTATTTTGAGAAAACTATCATCATATACAAAGAGACAGCACTTTAAAAAAAGTTTAGTGCAAAGGAGTGTAGTACAAAGAATACGTCACATGCTTATTAGATAACTGTATTTAAGTTGATGTATATGCTTTTATTTATTATTCTTTAATTTTCACAAATTTAGAAAAGTAATCAAAAAGTACTCAAAAGTAATTAGTTAAATTACTTTAATAAAGTAATTGAAAAAGTTACACTACTATTACATTTTAAACAGGGTAACTTGTAATCTGTAACCTATTACATTTCCAAAGTAACCTTCCCAACACTGCCTAAACCAAACGCAAATGCATGTAATTACTTTATATTTTCCAGTACTTTCTGAAGTAAGTACTCTGTAAGTACAGGTAAATGTAAAAGAAAGTGTAACCAAAAATTACTACAATTACTATGATGACTTCCATTTGCTCATGATTGTGGTAAATGATATTGTGTTGCACCATCGCTTGATGTGTTAAACACAGAGTTTCATTCAGAAAGAGGAAGTGAAACTTACAAAGCTTCATCTCTAAAAACCCCACATCTTTACACACTTCTTTCTCTCATGTTTCACGTGTTCTCTCACAAAGATTTATTAACAGTGAATTCTAAAGATTGCTATTTTTTTGGATCTGGAGACTTTTCGAGTTGTTCTTGTGTAGTTGAGATGGCGTCACACATATCCAGGAAGAGGAAGACAACTAATTTAACTACACTTTCCAAAATGTGACACTTTAAGCTGCTGATATTTTTGTCATTTGGGTGTCGACACTCAGATTTGGACACTGCTACACGGTAAGACCATTTTTTACCAGCATTTAGCATTAGATAGAATATTTCTGTAGGGCTAAAACTCTTGTTTGTAAAAAAAATAAAATAAAAATGTTTGGTTGTTGTTGATTTGATGGATTTTAATTCCAGAAACTCAATATCTGTTGTAGATATATATGTAAAATACTGTGTGAAGCTCTTTAGACAAGGCAATGTTTTTCATACACAATACTAATTCAAAGTGCTTAACATAAAAATAAATTAAAATAATCATAAAGCAAAGCATCATTTAAAATTATTAAAACATTTATTTAAAATCAATTAAAACCCTTAAGAATTAAAAAAGAGGATACTACAGAAAATACAGTGCAATCTTTTGGATGTAGCACAGTGTTCATTCAGTAAATGCTCAGTGAAACATGGGTTTTGAGTGGATTTAAATGGGGCTTCTGTTTTAGCACATCTGATTGTTGTCTTTGCCCAAACTAGCTAAAGACGCAAAATTTAATCAGACACAAGACAAGATGTTCATGAAATCAACTCATGTCACACGCATTACACAAGATATGTGTCATGATCCGGTCACTGCACATCCGTTTATTCACCACACAGACTTTAACATGACACAGTACATCCTGGACTCAATTTCCCATAAACCCCTTCCTAGGACCTCATTATTGAACCACACCTGTTTCCTATCAGTGACACTCTAAAGGTTGCACTCATCCACACTCACATTGCGAAGTCTTGTTTAGTTCTGTCTGGCATTTCCAAGAGTTTTCCTAGTGTTTGTTCCTTCCGTGTTTGACTGGATTGTTTATACCGACTGATTCTCTGCTGCCTGTCCCGACCTCTGCTTGTTACTGTTGCTGATTTTGGATATCCCCTGACATACTCGACGCTGTTTTCTCATCTCTGCCTGTTTGATCATTCTCTTTAATAAACTACTGCATATGCATACACGTAATATGTGACATTTCCCCTTTGTTCAGAATTAAGCACGCATATTAGAAACTGTCAAACATTGTGTAAGGTCCACACACTCGGGTCCAAGGAAGGTATCCGGTGCTGGTGAAGGTTTCCTGCGTGTTCGGTCTTTTCAGCATGCAGAGTTATTCAATTTAGGTTAAACTCAAATCTGACTGCATTATATTATTCCACTCCATTTTAATATGACCTCGAATTTAGGTTCAAAGGAAAATTGTTTGCTTGACCATTTCTAATCATTATTATTCTGAGATTTGATTATTCTATTTATTCTCTCATATTATTGTACTCGTTCATTCAGGTGCTCATGTTGCTCAAAGATATCACTTTGACCTTAGCATATCTTATGGTCACATTCTCGTCAGTCTTGGTTATAAGACAGAGGTAATTGGCTAATACTTTAGACAGCCGCTCCTATGCTTGATCACTCTAAAAGTACTTTTAATAAGCCCCCATAGATTTGTACACACTTAAATAAAGCAACATTATTTCTAGTCAGAGATCACGACCACTACTATAGGTATAAAATGACCAATATTACTTTCCCTGATAGTAGTTTTGGTATGGTCATGCCATAATTTCCCATGTACACTTAGCTAAAGTAATATTACAATGAACAGAGGTTAGACTCACCCTATTTAGGTTGGTCAAACAACATCCAGTTGACCTAAAAGGAAATTGAACTAATACCAAGAGTTAGCCAGATCTCTAAAGATACAGTTGGTGTGCTCTATGCTCCATCTCAACTGAATTTTTGTCAATAATTACAGAGTAAAATGGAATAGAATCAAATGTAACAATTTATTAATAGTCAGGTAAATATGAATTATGCCAATTACATAGCCGATTCAAAGATATCAAATCAATACAAGACATCAAATTCTCAAAGATTAATTTAAAAGTAAGATGCATACTTGGCTTTTAGAGAAATACATAGTATGATGAAGTGTGTGGACACTTCATGTTATGAGCTCATTCTTGCTACAGAAGGCCCTGATCCTCTTGCAACATTTCCTTAAGTATCTTAGACCAAGAAAATATCCCCCAAGATGGAGACAGGAACTAATAATTGGAATTTGCATTAACTCAGGTCCCAAACCTGGGTGGTTTTACAACTCAAAGGGAACAGAAGGTAATTTACATGGAGTACTCTGGGAAAGGGCACTCAAATTACAGTAAGCAAAATATCTCTTAACTCTCAGGATCTGTATTATCTTTTAGTCTACTTTTGTAAGATTGAGACCATTGTACCACTCGCCCTGAGACTATTCAAATGATATCGAACATGACTGTAAATGGGCGAGGGGAAGGAAGGGGATGAGGAGGAACCAGTGCATATGTGAGAGAGGCGTTTCCTGCACCTCCACTCTGTGGGGTGTCTCAAAGATGACAATTGTGAACATACACTCACCTAAAGGATTAATAGGAACACCATACTAATACTGTGTTTGACCCTCTTTCGCCTTCAGAACTGCCTTAATCCTACGTGGCATTGATTCAACAAGGTGCTGAAAGCATGCTTTAGAAATGTTGGCCCATATTGATAGGATAGCATCTTGCAGTTGATGGACATTTGTGGGATGCACATCCAGGGCACAAAGCTCCCGTTCCATCACATCCCAAAGATGCTCTATTGCAGTGGTTCCCAAACTTTTCCATTCCACGACCCACCTAGACAAGTGTAATCTATTTCATGACCCACCACAATATTTGAGGAAAAAAAAAGGTTGATATTACTTTAAGCCTAATCTTACTTAAAAGTTTGATGACAGAAATGAAGTATTTAAGAAAAAAAACCTTTTTATTTTAGAGTAGGCCTACACCTGAAAAAAATCACTATTAATATTTAAGTTTTAATTTTTGTTTACAGACTTTAGAATATGTAGTGTCCATAAAAACGTTAAACAGGCTCACTCCAGTGAACTGTAATCTGCGCTGCTGTGTTTTGTTGCAGAAAATGCATTCACGATCCTTCCGTGTGTGTCGGTGAGAACGGAGCACAATCCAACACTTTTTTTAGAAAAAGCATAAGAAGCAAAGCAGAACTATCTAAAACTGTTTGGAGATTAAAATAATTGTGAAATAGGTAAAAAATAATAATAAACATGTGTCTCGTTTTAAATAAACAAAAAAAAAAAAAAACTGGATGACATTAAGTTCAGGCAGAAATTTATTTTAGCAATGGTTAAATTAATGTTCAGCAATATCTTCAAAAGATTTCTGAACTTTGGCAAATTTTTCTCTAAAAAGAGATGATACGTCAAGGAGTATTGCATTATTTTTTTGTGCATTTTGTTATGTGGAAATGTTTAAATCTTGTAGTGTTACAATTAACCCTGCGTTTGTGCACTGCTCACCCTGTACATGTGAAATGCTTTTTACAAACCGTTTCCCGAACGAAAAAAGTGCACAGAGCTCAAACGGACGATAGAAATGAATGAACATGGCCTACCTGAAACCGTTTTCGTAACATTTGTTTTCTGGTGTATGCAATCTCATGCGGAATATAGTGTATTGAAGTGAGCAAGTTTTTCTCTTTTAATAATGCGGACCGATTGAACCTTTTAATGACATTGCTCTGAGACCTTCACTGTTATTACAACTCGTGCGCGCCCAGGTAGGCCATATTGATAGGATAGCATCTTGCAGTTGATGGACATTTGTGGGATGCACATCCAGGGCACAAAGCTCCCGTTCCATCACATCCCAAAGATGCTCTATTGCAGTGGTTCCCAAACTTTTCCATTCCACGACCCACCTAGACAAGTGTAATCTATTTCATGACCCACCACAATATTTGAGGAAAAAAAAAGGTTGATATTACTTTAAGCCTAATCTTACTTAAAAGTTTGATGACAGAAATGAAGTATTTAAGAAAAAAAACCTTTTTATTTTAGAGTAGGCCTACACCTGAAAAAAATCACTATTAATATTTAAGTTTTAATTTTTGTTTACAGACTTTAGAATATGTAGTGTCCATAAAAACGTTAAACAGGCTCACTCCAGTGAACTGTAATCTGCGCTGCTGTGTTTTGTTGCAGAAAATGCATTCACGATCCTTCCGTGTGTGTCGGTGAGAACGGAGCACAATCCAACACTTTTTTTAGAAAAAGCATAAGAAGCAAAGCAGAACTATCTAAAACTGTTTGGAGATTAAAATAATTGTGAAATAGGTAAAAAATAATAATAAACATGTGTCTCGTTTTAAATAAACAAAAAAAAAAAAAAACTGGATGACATTAAGTTCAGGCAGAAATTTATTTTAGCAATGGTTAAATTAATGTTCAGCAATATCTTCAAAAGATTTCTGAACTTTGGCAAATTTTTCTCTAAAAAGAGATGATACGTCAAGGAGTATTGCATTATTTTTTTGTGCATTTTGTTATGTGGAAATGTTTAAATCTTGTAGTGTTACAATTAACCCTGCGTTTGTGCACTGCTCACCCTGTACATGTGAAATGCTTTTTACAAACCGTTTCCCGAACGAAAAAAGTGCACAGAGCTCAAACGGACGATAGAAATGAATGAACATGGCCTACCTGAAACCGTTTTCGTAACATTTGTTTTCTGGTGTATGCAATCTCATGCGGAATATAGTGTATTGAAGTGAGCAAGTTTTTCTCTTTTAATAATGCGGACCGATTGAACCTTTTAATGACATTGCTCTGAGACCTTCACTGTTATTACAACTCGTGCGCGCCCGCGCTTCAAAACACGCAAAGCACGCGGACTTAATTGCAATTCGAAAATCACACTAAGGATATTGCAGTCCTTATTAATGTTGGTGGGCTATATCATTGTGACGAGTGGGTTCCCGGTTCCCGCCTCCTCCTTCCCGTGATTGAGAAGTTTTTAATGTGTTAGACTGGTGCCGAAGCCTGGGAGGAAGGAGGGACGCGGTGCCGAAGATCCCTCGGCACTGAGGTGAATCCGCAGTGCCATCGAGTAGGGCGAAGGAGGATGCTCGAGGCGGTGGGCTGGAGTGAGTTGCCGGGGAGACGGACGCTCCTCTTTTGTATCCTTCCGATCTCCTCCGTGGTTCTCGAGACTGGTGAGTCGAGCAGGTGTCGCTCAATTCCAATCACTCCACCGGCCTCGCACCGTTCCCACTCGTCACTTTCGTGCAGCCCTAGACTGAACTGTGTGTGTGTGTGTCATTGAAACGCAAATTTAGCTGCAGCCAAGTGACTTTGTGCGACCCACCTTGTTCCATTCTGTGACCCACAAGTGGGTCGCGACCCACAGTTTGAAAACCCCTGCTCTATTGGGTTGAGATCTGGTGACTGTGGGGGCCATTTTAGTACAGTGAACTCATTGACATGTTCATGAAACCAATTTGAAATGATTCGAGCTTTGTGACATGGTGCATTATCCTGCTGGAAGTAGCCATCAGAGGATGGGTACATGGTGGTCATAAAGGGATGGACATGGTCAGAAACAATGCTCAGGTAGGCCGTGGCATTTAAACGATGCCCAATTGGCACTAAGGGGCCTAAAGTGTGCCAAGAAAACATCCCCCACACCATTACACTACCACCACCAGCCTGCACAGTGGTAACAAGGCATGATGGATCCATGTTCTCATTCGGTTTACGCCAAATTCTGACTCTACCATCTGAATGTCTCAACAGAAATACAGACTCATCAGACCAGGCAACATTTTTCCAGTCTTCAACTGTCCAATTTTGGTGAACTCGTGCAAATTGTATCCTCTTTTTCCTATTTGTAGTGGAGATGAGTGGTACCCTGTGGGGTCTTCTGCTGTTGTAGCCCATCGGCCTCAAGGTTGTGCGTGTTGTGGCTTCACAAATGCTTTGCTGCATACCTCGGTTGTAACGAGTGGTTATTTCAGTCAAAGTTGCTCTTCTATCAGCTTGAATCAGTCGGCCCATTCTCAACTGACCTCTAGCATCAACAAGGCATTTTCGCCCACAGTATTGCCGCATACTGGATGTTTTTCCCTTTTCACACCATTCTTTGTAAACCCTAGAAATGGTTTTGCGTGAAAATCCCAGTAACTGAGCAGATTGTGATATACTCAGACCGGCCCATCTGGCACCAACAACCATGCCACGCTCAAAATTGCTCAAATCACCTTTCTTTGCCATTCTGACATTCAGTTTGGAGTTCAGGAGATTGTCCTGAATACACCCCTAAATGCACTGAAGCAACTGCCATGTGATTGGTTGATTAGATAATTGCATTAATGAGAAATTGAACAGGTGTTCCTAATAATCCTTTTGGTGAGTGTATTAAACTGTCATATTCAATGTGAACATATCGAAGTGCCACTAACACAAACGATTTTCTCAAGTGATAACTTGAGAAAATAAATGTTTGTTCTTCTTTCCCTGCCAAACAAATAAGTTGCTCTTGTATTTTTGAATTCCATTTTAACCTGAGAACATTTCAGACATCTTTTAAACATAACTTACCTTACGTACAAGAATATTCATATTACAACATTTCAGTGCATGTCATTTCCTTAACAAGATAACTCAACAATAAAGTCTTGAATTTCTCAAGCCTTCTACACACTACACATCCCAGACAAAAGACATGCATTGTGAAACTATTCTGTGATCGTGGCTCCTAGTCTGTGCTCTTATGTCATATAGTGAGAGAGGTTCAAAGATGGCCGTTGTCACAGTCCCGTGACCAAAGATAGCCTGCGCTCATTTTCTGACAGTGCAAGAAATACAGTACTGTGTGTTTGCTGCTATGAACCACATGATGCTAAAATTCAAAATTGAATAACTCAAACTGTTTTAACATCCTCTTTAACAGCTTCTCTTTTTTTCAGCAAACATAAAAAGTACAATGAACTTATTATGAATTCCCTTACTGAATCCTTGAACATTCCAGAAGTTGGAAATCACTGTGTCATTTCTTATCATCCAGACACTGATGCTTTTACTCCAGCCTTTACTCCAGTCTTCAGTGTCACATAATCCTTCAGAAATCATTCCAATATGTTGATTTACTATCAATGATGTTCTTTTTAGCTTTCTATTCATCAAATAATCCTTAACAAAATTTCACAGGTTCCAAAAAAATATTGAGCAGCAAAACTGTTTCCAGCACTGTTAATATATTAGAATTAATATTCTAATTTTATTAGGAATCTGGGGGCACAAGTACACAGCAGCCACAACAGCATACTGCTGAATTATTCTTAAGCATTATTGTTATTATTATTATTATTATTATTATTATTATTTTTATTAGAAACATTCCCTGATGCATGAACTATATCATTAAATATCTCGATTCTCACATTTATTGATTACGTTAATAATTATAATATGCGATGGTCAAAGTAGCCTAATAATGTAATTTATTAACTATGCATAAAAACCTGTCTGCTCACTTAAGCAACACATATGGATGTCATATCATAATATATTTTTAATACCACTGACTTTATATTAGATGTGAATTTAACATTGAAAGTTAATGTGATATATGGCTCCTAATCTTTCATTGTACAGAAAGAGAGCAAATAGCATTTACATTATCAAAGAACATTTTCACTGACAGTCTAGAGTTCAATCACTCTCCAAAACTCCCATTAAAATCACGAAAGCACCGGCAGTTTAACAATGACTCATCTGAACACCTCTGATTGGTCATTGCATTCATAAGCTCAACAGAATCTTGTGTGATTGGTTATTATGCGCAGCGCTGTAAAAACACGTCTGTCTCTGGCTTAGCAGCAGCCCGCGAATGCAGATCTGAATTTAGCAGCTGATGATATCTCTGAGTTCTCATGCCTGTGTGTTTTTATCAAATATAGAAAATATGAATCAACTTGGTTCCCCTCTGTTATAAGTTACACGTTGTAGCAAAGTTCGTGGGATGGAAGGAAGAGGACAAAGGGGTCGGCTGGACTGCTGACAGGTTTAATATAAACAAAAAGAACTAAAAAGTTACAAACACCCAAACGGTGACTCTTATTCTGACACATCAACACTAGTTTCGTTTCGTTTCACTCCTTCCGGTTTCTGCTTCTGGCTTGAGTCAGCAGTCCGTCTCTCTCTCCCTTGCTTCCGACTCTCCTGGTGTTTTATACTCTCTCCACGCCAATTACTAGAACAAGAAACAGGTGATGATAATTTTTGCCCAAACCACTCACTTACCGCTCGTCTCCTGATTCTCTCTCCCGCTGCAGACTTCGCTAGACCACGCCCCCCCTGCCACATACCCCCACCGCCCGACTGGGGAGCCATCCGGCCTGCACCCCCCCCCATTTCTGGAGAGGAAGTCGGCCACCGCCATCTGAACACCCGGCCTGTGGATCACCTTTAACTTAAAAGGCTGAAGAGCTAGATACCAACGAGTGATCCGCGCGTTGGTATCCTTCATGCGGTGGAGCCACTGCAGCGGAGCGTGGACCGAACAGAGGGTGAACTCCCGTCCCAGGAGATAATAGTGGAGGGTGAGGACGGCCCATCTGATGGCAAGGCACTCTTTCTCGATGGTGCTGTACTTAGCCTCTCTCTTCGAGAGCTTCCGGCTAATGTACAGCACCGGCCGTTCCTCCCCCTCTATCTCCTGGGACAGGACTGCCCCCAGCCCCCTGTCCGACGCGTCTGTCTGCAACAGAAAAGGGAGAGAAAAATCAGGAGAGTGTAACAACGGCCCGCCACACAGAGCAGCCTTGACCTGAGTAAAGGCCTGCTGACACGGCTCCGTCCACTGGACCGTATCTGGCACCTCCTTTTTAGTAAGGTCAGTCAAAGGGCTGGTGAGGTCCGAATAATTAGGAATAAACCTTCTATAATATCCCGCCAGCCCCAAGAACTGCCTTACCTCCTTTTTGGTCTTGGGATGTGGGCAGGTCGCAATAGCGGCTGTCTTATCAATTTGGGGACGCACCTGCCCATGCCTCAAGTGGAAGCCCAGATACCTTACTTCCACACGCCCAATTGCACACTTCTTTGGGTTGGCTGTGAGCCCCTCTCCCCTCAGCGCCCTCAGATGCTGCATATGCCGCTGCCAATCATTACTAAATATAATGATATCATCCAGGTAGGCAGCCGCATATGCAGCATGGGGCCGCAGAATCCTATCCATGAGGTGCTGAAAGGTAGCTGGGGCCCCGAACAAGCCAAATGGAAGGGTAACAAATTGGTGTAATCCAAACGGCGTTGTGAAAGCTGTCTTTTCTCTGGACAATGGAGACAAGGGGATCTGCCAATAGCCCTTTGTTAAGTCCAATGTCGAATAAAAGCGAGCCGTGCCTAGCCGATCAAGCAACTTGTCAACCCGCGGCATTGGATACGCGTCGAATTTCGACACAGCATTCACCTTGCGGTAATCTACACAGAACCGGACTGAGCCGTCCGTTTTCGGAACTAAAGCTATCGGGCTCGCCCAGTTACTATTAGATTCTTCTATTACCCCCATGTCAAGCATAGCGCCTAATTCAGCCTGAACTACTTTTTTCTTGTGCTCAGGTAAACGATATGGCCGGCTGCGAACTACCACGCCCGGCTCGGTCTCGATATGGTGCTGAATCAGGTTAGTACGGCCCGGTAGGGGCAAGAAGACGTCGGCAAACTCTGCCTGCAATTTCGTTAAATCAGTGAGTTGGGACGGCGAGAGGTGATCTCCACCTGGAGCCAGGGCGAGGGATTGTGGTTAGATATTCGCCTCTGGCCCGAGATCATCCTCTCCGCCAATCACCGTTGCCAACATCACTGATTCCGCCTCATTTCATTTTTTAAGGAGATTGAGGTGGTCGATCTGACGGGACCCGTTTTTCTATCGGACCGTATTACCTCATAATCGAGATCTCCGACCTGTCGTGCGACCTCAAACGGTCCCTGCCACTTAGCCATTAATTTGCAGCTCGACGTTGGGAGTAATACAAGTACTTTCTCTCCCGGTGCAAATTTGCGTAACCTAGTTCCCCTGTTATACAGCTGGCTCTGGCGGTCCTGGGCTTAGATAGCCGCCCCAATGTGTGGAGTTTTGTTCTCAAGTCCAGCACATACTGAATTTCGTTTTTGCCCTGAGATGGTCCCTCCTCCCAAGTTTCTCTCAGTACATCGAGCACCCCCAGGGGCAGGCATCCATAGAGAAGCTCGAAGGGGGAAAACCCCGTGGAGGCTTGCGGGACCTCCCGCACAGCGAATAACAAGGGCTCTAGCCACCTATCCCAATCTTTGGCGTCTTCGTGAACGAACTTACGGATCATGGATTTAAGTGTGCGATTAAATCGTTCGACCAGGCCGTCGGTTTGTGGGTGATAGACGCTAGTTCGAATCGACTTAATGCCCAACAATCAGTACAGTTCACGTAGCGTACGTGACATAAACGCCGTGCCCTGATCGGTGAGGATTTCTTTTGGAACCCCCAACCGGGAGATAAGACGAAACAGGGCATCCGCAACACTTTTGCGGAGGGCCACCGCTTCAGGATATTGTGTTGTATAATCAACTATGACTAATGCAAAGCGATGTCCTCGTGCCGATCGCTCTAATGGCCCAATGAGGTCCATACCAATTCTCTCGAAGGGGACCTGCATTAAGGGAAGAGGGCGCAAAGGCGCTTTTGGGGCGGCCGGTGGGTTTACCAACTGACATTCCGGACAAGACGCGCACCACCTGCGCACGTTGTCATGAATGCCCGGCCAAAAGAAACGGGCCATGAGGCTATTTAGTGTTGCTGCCTGTCTCCCGATTTCGTTCGGTTCCCCTGAAGCAGAACCCAGCGGTCCTGGCTCAGTTTTCCCCACCTGTACCCGCGCGGTCTGCTTCCGCGCCTTATTTCCCCAAGAAGCATCCGTACATAACGACCCCAATAAAACCGTAAACGCGGGCCAATTTGTTCCCAAGATTATCGGATGCCGGAGGTGGGGACAAACCGCCACCTCCACACTATGCTTTTTCCCCGGAATTGAATTATAATTGGGACAACCAGATACTCCACCACATCCTCGTGTACGCACCGCACCTTAACCACGCGGCTTGTATCCAATGCCCCCGGTTGAATCAGGCTTTGATGGATTGAGGTTTGGTTACATCCTGAATCCACCAAGGCCGGATATGTACCCCCCTTGATACTCACTGGTATTTGGTACTCGCCAGCCTGACCGGGGGTGACCTGTGGGACGTCCGGGACCCGGATCATCGTCCCCACCTCCATCACTAAACACCCGTCCACGAAATGCTCCGGGTCCCCGCAACGCCAACAGGCCAGCCCAGACCTACCCCCCGCCCCAGTGGCAGGGAGTGGATTGGAGAATTGGCGCAGAGAGAGCGGAGAAACGGAAGCACTGTCCCCTCCGGCAGCCACAAGACTCGCGAAATGGCGAGTCTTGGACTCTTGGACTCGCGAAATGGCCTGGGTCAGACCCGCCCCGGGGAGGGCCGGGTGGACGGGACCTAGGGAGAGGGACAGGGCGAGAGAGAGAGAGGGGGGAGAGAGAGAAGGAGAGAGAGAGTTAGTAGGTGGGGGTGCGCCGACCTCTGGGCACGCCACCATGTGGTCCTCCGCTCGGCCATTTTTTGGGAAGCCGAGCGATGAACTGCTCCAGCACCACCAGGTCGACGACATGCTCCACGTCGCTTCCCTCGGCTAGTAGCCACTTGCGGCAGGAGTCCCGGAGCTGTTGGGCCATCGTGAAGGGTAGACCGGCTTCGCGCAAGCCCAGGGACCGGAACCGCTGGCGGTGTTGTTCAGGCGACCGGCCGACCCGCTGGATGACGGCCCTCTTTAGGTCGTCGAAGACCAGGAGGTTCGCCACCGGAAGTTGTTGGGCGGCCACCTGGGCCTCTCCAGAGAGCAGGGGAATGAGGTGCACCGGCCACTGCTCTCGGGGCCACCCGCAGGCCTCTGCTGACTTTTCAAAAAGCTCCAGGAAAGACTCCGGATCGTCCTGGGGCCCCATCTTGTGCAGCCGTAGGTGCATGGGTGCGGCGAGCGGCCCGGCAACCTCGGCGCGAACCTCCCGATCGATCCAGCTCCGGAACCTCTCGCTGTCCTCCTGCTGGGCCTGGACAATGGCCTGGAAACGCCTCTCCTGATCCGTCCTTAGGTCCAGCAGGGCCTGGTGTTGTTCGCGGTGAAGGACTCTCTCCCTTGCTTCCGACTCTCCTGGCGTTTTATACTCTCTCCACGCCAATTACTAGAACAAGAAACAGGTGACGATAATTTTTGCCCAAACCACTCACTTACCGCTCGTCTCCTGATTCTCTCTCCCGCTGCAGACATCGCTAGACCACGCCCCCCTGCCACACACGTACAACAAACTAATGTCATAGTGTCGTGCACTGTAATCGAATGTAGCCTAAGTTACTCCTGTCGAACCGTAGACAGCACATGCAGTGTTCATCTCATAAAGATATTCATCGCTAGCAAACAATATCCTTTGCAGATTTGCTTTCAATTCAGTGCAGATCCAAAGCCACGTCTTCAACGCTCTTGACGTTCTTACATTTTCTGTTACAACTGTGAACCGCTTCAGACGCTCAGCACGCGCAGCGGGAGCTGAACGAATCATTCAAACTGATTCACGAACCAATTCACTGGTCTTATCAAACCTTTGAACAAGATTGACTCAAAAGAATGAATCATTTGTGAATGGGCATCGCTCATTGCCCAGAGAAAAGTAGGATAAACTGAAGCATTTATAACTTTTATTGCATTAAGATAAAGTAACGAGAGGAACATCGCCCACAGTAATGAAGCAAAAGTACAGTTCCCCTCCTCTAAATTTAGTAAAGTAGGAGTAAAATTTCCCTTCTTTAATTTCTTTAAATAATTTTCTCAAGTAAATGTAACAAAGTAAATGTAATTCAGTACTACCACCTTCTTTCCACAGACCAGACACAAAGTCATATGATTGTAGTCTTAACATCCATCTTTCGATGCAAGCACATGGTTTCGATCGCATACCATAGATAGCCTCCAAGGGTTTAATGATCTGCGATCAAGTCAAACTTTTGTCCATGCTACATCTTTAATAACAATGGATTAAATGTTTAGACCCTTTTCTGAAGAGTAAATGTCTTCGATTAGACACACGAGGCCCGACATGAGAAACATCCTTAGCACATGTCAACACTTCAATGAGCAGTGAATTAATCTGAAGTCATTATGATCGCTGTCTATTGATTATCAACACAATAAAGTTTGTGTTTTTTATTGCAGAAATCACTATGGTGCCGTCACTCGTAAGATCTCTTCCTCTGATCTTGGTGATCATGACTGCGGGTGAGTCTTCAGTTACAGTCACTAAACACACACTTTAACACTATTGAAAAACTGTTGAGCTCTTCAAACTTGTAGCTCTTAAAGTGTTTTGCTGTCAGTTAACATAAAAACAATCTAAGCTCATTGGAAACACGTGCCTCTGCATACATTTCTTCAAAACTAATAAAAACTTACGTCCGATTCACTGCAGTTTCCAGTTGAAATGAGCATCAGAGGCAGTAAAACTCTGACAACTTTTATTCCTTTTCACACAAAGTATGTTTTACAGGCACAGAGTTTTGATTAATAAAGGCTAATTTTCACACTTCTGCAATTACTTGCAGAATATTATGTAATGACTTTAAAACTATTTTAACCTGCTGTACGATCTGATAGGCTTGATTTTCTAATTCAGTAGCTTTGCTCGATAGCGTTGCACTTGAGCGATGAAGAGCTCTGGTACAAAACAGCTCAAATCCACACGAGGAAGTTAAAATAGCTCCATCAGCAAATACATTTTTATATTACTTTTACATTTGTTAACACTCTTGGGTAGGTTTAGGGGATATTTCCAACATGACAGAGCATTAACCTTTAGTGACACACAACTCACCGGATATTTGATTTCTGAACATCTGCAGTAAGTGTCTCAAGCAGTGCAATAAAAACACTGCAATACCTGCCTGTACCAACGTAATGAAAACGTGCCATGGCCACGTATTAAATGTGTGTTTTAGTGCCAGTCTCTGGACATTTCACTTTGAAACTGCCGCGAAACGTTATTACAGTGATGCAGAAATGTTTGTAGAGGCACGTATTTCCAATGAGCCTGGGTTGCATAAAAATGGTTAAAATGAAAAAGATACTTTATATACATTGGCTCAAAACACCTAATTTTCTAATTTCTGTGTTTCAGGGGTTGATGGTCAGCAGTATTTGGCAGTGAATTATGGTTCTTCATATGTTTGTGCATTAAAGGGGTCATCAGTGAAATTTTCCTGTGTTTTAAACTATCCACATGATCATGAGCTTAAAACAGTCTTCTGGACCAAACCTGCTGTAACTGATGGAGATCCACCGAACCTGTGTTTAGACCCAGAAAACAGAGGAGGAGTTCAGTGTGACAGTGAATATAAAGACACTCACAGCATCAGTTTGACGAGTGTAACAGAAGCAGATAAACACATCTACTACTGCAGATTCACTACAAACAGAGGAAGATGGACAGGGATTCCTGGAGCTCGGCTGGACGTCACAGGTAGAGCTACAGACACAAATACAACACAGATACACACGCACACACACACACACACACACACACACACACACACACACACACACACACACACACTAAATTCACAAATTGTTCTATCTGTTTAACTGAACATGTGACTTCAAGCTGTATTTTATTGGTATATGATATTATCCTGTTGTCAGAAGACTTTTTAGGTATCGCATCAGAATCGAGTTTTGCATCGCTGAAAAACCACAAAATTCACAAAAACATTTTTAAGCTCGCTTGAGGGTTTTGACTTGTGCGAAAAAGGGTCAATGCTAATAATGGGGGATGGAAATGCATTTTGCGAATAAATGTCTTGTTCCACTGCATTTGAAATGTTGTTATGGTCATTCTGAAACGCCCGAGCAAAGTCTGTCATCAAAGTATTTCTGTATAATTGCATCTCAGCACTGTTAAACGACTGCGTTCCCAAACAGCATCATCCATTCATTGTGTTTCATCTGCTCATTCTGAGGTGCAAGCATGTTACGATTTTGTTCTCTTTGACTTGTTGGATGGAAACGCTGCTTGTTTGCAAATGATTTGTGTGATATTCCAATTTTGCTCATAAGTTAAATTTGCAACTTTGGATGGAAACCCGGCTACAGTCACATGTGATTAGGAGACATTAAAGAAAGATATAATGATAGATTCCCTGTTCATTTAGGCCCAAAGATATTGTTTCATTGAAACAAAAGTTGGCTGTAAATCTGCTTTGAAATATTGTTACGTTGTGAAAAGTGCTATACATTTAAACAAGAACTGAACTGCTGTTAAATGGACAATCACAAGCAGGACATTTGTAAATGGTTTTAGACCAACAGCAGAGTGATAAATAATGTGTTCGACTTGAAGCACGGCTACAGAAGTCGATCAAAGAGAGCAGCCGCTTGCAGTCGGGGGCAGAGTTAAAAATGGAGCCGTCAATCCGGACACTTTTTGTTACCGTTAGTAATGCTCAAGAGGTGTTTGCATAGTTGATCACAGATGAAGTGAATTAAATGCAATATTTGTCATATACACAGATGTTTCAGAAACATTTCCATGAGAAACATAAACACTTTTGATATACTGCTTAATATAGCGCCATCTTTTCAAGAATAAAGTTCAACATAATCAAATTCTCTTTGAATACTAATACAGTGGGGTATATAAGCTTTTATGATAATCTTGACTAATTACAACAGTGCGACTATAGTGGAACATTATTTTACCGTTCTAAAAACACAGATTTGTTGCCATCTTACCCGAAAAACACGTGATCGTTGTCATGTGGTGGATCTGGCCAATCGTGAAGCAGCTGTCGTCATCAGCGCTCCTGCAGTCGCTCTGGAGAAACTGCGGCGGCTGAGTCAGCCGGCTGCTCTCGAAACACTGTCGCGATACTTTGATGCCACACGTGACAGTCATGTGGCATCGGTGCCGTGTCAAGACAGACACATTTCTAACTGGCATGAACTGCTTCATGTCAGACTGCGATCGGTTTGCACTGCATGAAGTCGAACGCACCTAATGATTGAATTTCAATTTTTAAGTGGACTTTTAAGTTGACTGTCACTTTAAGCTGATGAATCAGTGAGATGTTGTTCTGCCAGATCTGCAGGTGGAGACAGAGCAGAGTGTGAAAGAGAAAGATTCAGTCGCTCTGACATGTAAAAGCAGCTGCTCTCTGCCTCAACAAACAACATTCATCTGGTTCAGAAACACACAGATATTAACTGAAGAGTCACGGGAGATGCTTTACCTGCCGTCAGTCACCTCTTCTGATTCAGGAAACTATCAGTGTGCTGTTTCAGGAGAGGAACATCTGATCTCTCCACCTGTTTATCTTAAAGTAGGATGTGAGTACAAACTGATTCATTAACATTAGTGAATTATTCACACCTTTTAATTTTTATATTTCTTTTAAATTGAGTTTGTAAAGTTCGACATCAGCTGAAATCTAAAAGTAAATGAAAGGTGAGTTTGAAAGTCATCATTTTCATTTCTGTGTTTTGTGTTTCAGCGGGTGATTGTTTGCAGGATTGGCGAGTGAATTATAGTTCTTCATATGTTTGTGCATTAAAGGGGTCAACAGTGAAACTCTCCTGTACTTTAAAATATCCTCCTGATCATCAGCTCAAGAAAGTCTTCTGGACCAAACCTGCTGTAACTGATGGAGATCCACCGAACCTGTGTTCAGACCCAGAAAACAGAGGAAGAGTTCAGTGTGTCCGTGAATATAAAGACACTTACAGAATCACTTTGACGAATGTAACAGAAGCTGATAAACACATCTACTACTGCAAATTCACTACAGAAACTCAGGGTGGAAAATGGACAGGAGTTCCTGGAGCTCAGCTGGACGTCACAGGTAGAGCTACAGACACAAATACACCACAGAAATATGTAAAACACATCATGGAGCATATAAAACACAGATTTTGTCACCTATTATTCCAGAAGCTCAAACAGTAGAGCATGGCACTAGTAATGACAAAACCATGAGAGCAATGGCATAAAGCTTTTCTTATGGCTTATGGCCCTTAACAATTATTATATCTTTTGTCTTTTTTGGCTTCTGTGACAGTTTGTTTGTCGAGCACATTTGCAGCATCAAAGACAGCTAAAGTGACATGAGATCAGGTGATTATCTGTAAATGTTTTTTTAATCATCATGAAATAACCTGAGTCACTGATGTTTTTTTAATCTAACAGTTATGTTAGTCATTTAGTACATTCATATTACAAACCCTGTGTTTCTGCCACATGAGACCCAGCAGTATTACAACAATCAGTTGAAATCTTTTAACAAACATGAGCTCAAAAAACTTAATCTACGCTGACACACACAGACATCAACAATCAGCATATGAATCTTAACAATGGTGACATGCTTTACGCAGCAATGCATGCTGGGAGCCATGTGTTTTATACTACGGTGGCTCCCAGCATGCATTGCTGCATGAAGCATGCCACCATTGTTGAGATTCATATACTGATTATTGATGTCTATGTGTATCGAAAGATTTTACTCACAAAAGTATTTAAAAATGAAAATTCTGAATGTCTGATCTGATGGAAGAAATTATTGTTTCTTGAATGTTGTTCATTAATAATAAACAACCACTTTAGATCAATGATGAGAAAATTAGTTTACCTCAATAATTTTTTCTTTTCTTATGGTCCCTTTTATAACAAATAATGTGTTTTGGTAAACACTACTACAGGAACCAAAAACTTACTAAGCCAAGAGTCAAACTACCCAACTAAAGCAAACACTGATCACAATAATGGTGATCAAACATTTTCAAATAAAACATCAACATATAAACCTCTGTTAATTCTCAAAAAGAACTTCTGTAGATGTCTGACAGAAATAAAGTCAAACTCGTTAGTAATAAGTGAAGTTGGTAATACGTGTAGTGCCATGCATTTAACCGTTTTTTATGGGGGTTTTTTTTTGGGGGGGGGGGGTGTTTATTCCAGCTGACATTCAGCATCTGCCCAATGTTGGAGCTTGACGTCAAACAGTCGTTTGATTTAGACGTCAACCTGATTTTCATTTTCAACCAAAATCCAACGTCTAGCCAACGTTGGAGTCTACATCCTGTGCCTGCTGGGAGTATACTTCAAGTTTATTTTATTAAGTTTACTTAAGTAAAGTTCAAGTATACTTTTAAGTATACTTTATGTAGCAAGTATATAAAGTGTTCTAGTGTTCTAGTAGTATACTTGTAAGTGTACTGTTTCAATACTCCTTTGGACTAAATCGGCCCACTTTCTAGTATATAAAATATACTTTTAAATATACTTTAAGTAAAATAGTAGCAAACTTTGAGTACAAACTAGTTTACCTCTATGTTTGTAGTTTGTACTGCAATTATAATAAAAGTGAACTTGATTTGCTGATAGTTTACTAATTAAAAACTTTGTACACTTATACTGCAAGTATACTCATAAGTTTTCTTTAAGTGAAATTTATATCATACTTTAAGACTACTATGTCCCCATTTAGGTTTGAATTTGTATAAATTTTGTTACATGAATATCTGAGCATGCAAAACATACAAAGAAAGAACAGTGTATCTGCTTGTAAACAAAAACATTTCATTCTAGCTCCATGCATTCTTTTTTTAAACACTTTAATGTGGGTAAGTTACAAAAAAAAGTTGATAGATGCAGGATATGCACACTTTAACTACACAGAAATCCTTGCGAAATTCCAATCAGACAACGGATGAGGAGATTTCGCTCAAGAGCAATTGATGTCATGGCTGAGAAGAAAATATTTAAGTGTAGGTATTATTATGGTTTTTATGACCTAGGTGTACATTTTACCAGTTGTTACCTACAGTTTATACAAACATTATGGTCATCGACCAGTGATTGATATCTCAAACATAATAGTAGCGGTTAGACGTTGGATTTTGGTTGAAAATGAAAATCGGGTTGATGTCTAAATCCAATGACTGTTTGACGTCAAGCTCCAATGTTGGGCAGATGCTGAATTTTGGCTGGAATAAACCCCCCCCCCCCCCAAATAAAAAAACATTAAAAAAATGGTGAAATGTATGACAGT
The DNA here is from genome assembly GCF_963082965.1 of Carassius carassius. Lineage (NCBI taxonomy): Eukaryota > Metazoa > Chordata > Actinopteri > Cypriniformes > Cyprinidae > Carassius > Carassius carassius. Next base: position 35,613,429 of record NC_081761.1, read on the forward strand.
ACACGTATTACCAGCTTCACTTATTACTAACCAGTTTGACTTTATTTCTGTCAGACGTCTACAGAAGAATTAACAGAGGTTTAGATGTTGATGTTTTATTTGAAAATGTTTGGTCACCATTATTGTGATCAGTGTTTGCTTTAGTTGGGTAGTTTGACTCTTGGCTTAGTAAGTTTGTGGTTCCTGTAATAGTGTTTACCAAAACACATAATTTGTTATAAAAGGTGCCATAAACAAAGATAAGGTGATATAGTTTTCATCATCATGAAGAAAAATGTTTGAGGAAAATTATTTTAATCGTCATTGACCCAAAGTGGTTATTTATTATTAATGAACAATATTCAAGAGACAATACGTTCTTCCCTCAAATCAGACATTCTGAATTTTTATTTTTAAATACACTTAGGGAGAAAAAGCTTTCGAGACACATAGACATCAATAATCAGTATATGAATCTCAACAATGGTGACATGCTTCCAGCAGCAATGCATGCTGGGAGCCACCACAGTATAAAACTCATGGCTCCCAACATGCATTGCTGCATGAAGCATGTCACCATTGTTGAGATTCATATGCTGATTGTTGATGTCTGTGTGTGTCAGTGTAGGTTAAGTTTTTAGAGCTCATGTTTGTTAAAAGGTTTTAACTGATTGTTATAATACTGCTGGGTCTCATGTGGCAGAAACATAGGGTTTGTAATATGAATGTACTAATGGAACAACATAATTGTTAGTAGTGATGGGATTTATGGCTCTTTGAGGGGATCCGGATCTTTGCGATCCGTTCCTTTCAAAGAGCCGTTCAAAAGAACGGCTCTTTTGGCTCTTTTTAAATATTTAGTCAGTTTTAAGAAGCCAGCTTGGGGGCATCTCAGTTTATCCTGGAAATAATCACTGGGAGGAATGATGAGGTGAGATTTGTAGTCAAATAATTAAAACTCAGATATCACACACCAATATCTGAGTTTGAATTATTCTGAAATATTGATTATTACCTCATTTGTCATGTGTGGACTATATTCCATAGGGTTGCACAAATCCCTCTGCTTAGACAGTGACATCACTATTTTGGATTTACCTTTAGTACAAAGTGTGTGTGTGTGTGTAAAGCTACGTTGACTTATGTTATTCATACAATACCTACTCACAAATAAACATCAAAAACAAAGCCAGCTGCAATGAATTTCTGTGCAAAACAGCTTTTACTACAAACACTTCCACACAAGAACATTGTTATCACACAAGAACATTTTGATAGAAAACTAAAAATATTTAAAGTAGATAAAATTCTAATAAATAAAATGGAAATGTCTACATACTACTGTAAACTTTGCAAATAGGACATCAGCCCCTTCAAGTCAATGAACAATAACAAAGTGGGCTGCAATGAATGTCTGTGACAGCTGACAATGACAGAGGCACGCAGGGTTTTTTTTTCCACTGGAGTCCTACTCACGTGAAGGATGCGTGCACAACTAATAACTAATATCATCACGCTATAAAGGGTTTGCCTGCGCTGGGTGCGCCCCTCCCCCATAACTGTTCTGTCTCGCGGGGGAGCTCATTTGTGTGCATCTGTGTGAAACACGCATAGGAAAAAAGAACGACAGAAAGAACGGCTCCCCTCCAGCCGCGACTCGGCTCCCATCGTTCATGTTTATGAGCCGTTCAAAAGAATCGGTTCGTTCGCGAACGTCACAACTCTAATTGTTAGATTAAAAAACATCAGCGGAATCAGGTTATTTCATGATGATTATAAAACCATTAACAGGTAACAGCCATCACTTGATCTCATGTCACTTTAGCTTTCTTTGATGCTGCAAATGTGCTCAACAAACAAACTGTCATAGCAGCCACAATAGCCAAAACATATAATAAGTGTTAAGAGCTCAACTAATGGAAACACTAATCACTGTTATGGTGTTTAACTGTTATGCTGTTATGGAAATTAAACACATTAGAGTTAAACCCCTGTTAATTTTCAATAAGAGCTTTTGTAGACGTCTGACAGAAATAAAGTCAGTCTGGTTAGTAATACGTGAAGCTGGTAATGCTGTTTGTGGAGTTGTTTAATCCTCCTCTGCTGAGATCTTGAGATATTTAATGTGCTGCCATGCATTTCACCCATTTTTGCAGTGTGGTGCTTATTCCAACCAAAATTCAACGTCTGTCTGATGTTGGAGTTAGACGTCAAACAAAGTTGGGTTTAGACGTCAACCCAAAAATTTTCAACCAAAATATGATGTCTGACTGACGTTGGATTAGTTGGAGTCCAACGTCTTCCTGACATCACATTGATGTACTGTGCCTGCTGGGTGGTTTCTTTTTCTTCTTCACTTGTGTATTTTTGAAAATTTTGTGCAGAAGATGCATACTAGCACCCTCTACCATAAAACAATGAAAACACAGATTTTAGGAGTATAGCTCAAATATATTTAGACTTTTTGTAAGTATAAGTCAAGTATACTTAAACGTAATTTTAAGTATATTTCTGACAAATACATAAAGAGCATTTCTGAGAAGTACATAAAAAGTAAACTAAAAGTATACTTTCCTATTTTTAGTTTAAAAGAAGTATACTAATAGCACACTTGAATAAACTTTTTTTTCGTAAGGGATAGCAAATGCTTAAATGTAAATATTTTATTTGTTACTAGTTTTATCTCCTTAAAGTTTCAATTGTTATAACATTAAGCTATGTTGGTGAAACTATAACGATGAATCAGTGAGATGTTGTTGTCAGATCTTCAGGTGGAGACAGAGCAGAGTGTGAAAGAGACAGATTCAGTCAATCTGACATGTAAAAGCAGCTGCTCTCTGCCTCAACAAACAACATTCATCTGGTTCAGAAACACACAGAGATTAACTACAGGAATCATCACAGTGAATCAGCTTCAGCTGCGGTCAGTCAGTCTTCATGATTCAGGAAACTATCAGTGTACTGTTTCAGGAGAGGAACATCTGATCTCTCCACCTGTTTATCTTCAAGTAGGATGTGAGTACAAACTGATTCATTAACATTAGTGAAATATTTAACTGATTATTCAGAGATTTCCAGAATTAACTTCAGATTAGTTAAATTCATCCCATTAATACTGAATAGATTAAATCTTTTATTATTAGACATATTAGCGCCGCCATTTTGGTAATCCTAGTGTGCGTAAACGTTCCATTGAATTAATAGGAATTTGTATGATTTTAATGAGAAACATCACCTAACAAGTCAGCATTTATTAATATGAAGTATCTCTGTACATTGTTGGGGGTAACGAGTTACAAAGTAATGGATTACAGTAATTATATTACTTTTTTGGGTAACGAAGTAAAGTAACGCATTACACTAATAATATTGGTAACTACACTACTAGATTATAGGAAAGCGCTTTCCTGCGTTACACATGCCGTGTTTGCCTGTGTGTAAAGTTATGGGCCGGTTTTCCCGATAACGATTGATCTTAGTGCTTAAGAGTGTTTTTTACGAGTAATTTTACGATCGTTCGTTATTGTTTGACGTGCGTTTCCCAACATTGCACATAAAGCAATCGCACAGCTTTGCTTCAAGTGCTACGTAGGAGTCGCTCTCTGTTTGTCAAGTGCTGAAATATCATCTTATAGACGGTTTCACCGGGTTAACAAGTTAACTTCCGGTCTGTGTTGTGTATATCGGTCTGGCTGCGGTGCCTTCTACAAACGCAGTTAAAGTTAAGGTGATGAGTAGACTGAAGTTGGGCTCAGTCTTATATGTTTCCCATACATTTATTTATTTTTGGAGACTCGCCACTATTTTAAAACTAAACGATTTTCCAAAAGGCTTTGTTTAATAAACATGAGCACGTACTGCACGTTTAATAATAATAATAATTCCTTACATTTATATGTTTAAATATCAAAACGAGGCACAGGTGTTTTTATATCGCTGTATTTCTGAAGGAAGACTTGCGTGTTATATGTCTGATAAAGTAGCGTTTGTGAGCTCAGTGCTGCTTTTTTTAAAGCTGTTACTGGGGAAACCTCTATTTCTCGCGCTTTAAAGCGAGCTTTACTCGAGCTTAACATTTCTTCCATGTTTTATTTTTAATAGTAAATCCCCTTTGTTTACCAAAAAATTAAGTTTGCTTAATTTTCAATATTTAAAAGAAAATCTAAATGAATGTTTTTTGCCTTCATTTGATAACCAGAAAAATTTAAATACACAACAGAATTTCTGAGAAAAAAAAACATTTCATAAGGCTATTTTTAGAAAAAGTTTATAAATGAAGTTGTTTTTATGCATTTAAATAATGACAAATGCTAAAAAATAAAAAATTTCATATGGCCCTAAACATGTAATTTTTTAAAAAACTTTTAATAAATTGCTGTGAAAATGTATAAGTGTTATGATTTAAATTAATTAGACATGCTTTTTGATTAATACAATTCAATTGAACCATTAAAAAGGAGTTAATAAATAAAAATAATTATTAATAAAAATAAAACAGAAAAAAATTGAATCCAGAAAAATTTAAACGGAAAACAGAATTTGGAAATAATTCCCTAAAAAAATGTCAAAAAGTCTGTTGGCAGATGAGCGATCCAGTCATATATACAGATCAGTGATAGAGACCCTCTTCATGGGTTTATAAATCAGTACATGTACCTTTCTGATCTCATCACTCAAATAAAATCTCCTTTAATTTCTGTTTGCGGATATACATCAGTAAATGTCAACAACCATAAGAGAAGTTAAATAAGGTAATTATTCATCATTTACATTTCATCTAGATCCTCCAAAGAGTGTCTCAGTGTCCATCAGTCCGTCTGGTGAAATAGTGGAGGGAGATTCAGTGACTCTGATCTGCAGCAGTGACTCAAACCCTCCTGCTCTGAACTTCAGCTGGTTTAAGGAGAATCAAAGCTCAGCTGTTGGATCTGGACAGAGTTTCATCATCTCCAGCTTTAACTCCAGTCACAGCGGACGCTACTATTGTGAGGCTCAGAATCAACATGGATCTCAGAGATCAGCGTCTGTTTCAGTCTCTGTTAAAGGTATTCATTATAAACAGACACTCTTTGAGTTTCATCTGTCTCTAGTGTGAAATGATCTTCATGAACATCTTGTTTCAGGGGTTCAGGGAGCTGCTCCGCACACAGTTACTGGGATTGTGGTGGGATGTGGAGGTATCTTCATCATCATTATCTTCATCATCGTGTTCATGAGGTGAGTGAAGTTTGTCTGGACACTAAATTTATGTCTCTTCAGTAAAAGTAAAACATCTGCAGACTTAATCTCACATCTAGAGTAAATTAACTATTTTTGTTCATTAATTTGATGTATTTTAACACATTTTTAATAGTTTTCTCCTGTTTTCAGAAGAAAGAGGAAGAGAAACGGTGGACGTGAAGATGTGAATCAAAAGCAGGCGAGTCAGCAAACACACATCTTCATCTACAACTGCAATATTTGATGATGTTAATGCACTGAAGTATGAATAAACTCCTGTGTATGAAATCTTTCTCTACAGACGGCTGACTCGAGTGATGATACATACACAGCTCTGGATCCAGTGTCCAGAACATCTGCTGACATTTACAGCACGATCAGAGTCGGTGAAGGTCTCAGACACTCTTTACTCTCACATTCAGCAGAGTCATATAACACAGTCTGTTCTGTTCATCTGTCTCTCACAGTCTGCTGACTCCAGAGCTCCTGATGACACCTACACGGCTCTCCAGCTTCAGTCCAGATCTTCTGAATATGAGACTCTAGCAGGAACTGCAGCAGATCCTCATTAGTCTCTCCTCACAGGATACTGCTCACATGGAAATACTCAGAAACTCATTCATATCATATTTGATGCTTATTTCATTATCAGTAACTTTCATAAACCGTCTTGAAGTAACTGTGTATACTGTAATGGAGCTTATAACATTCTGCAGAACATGTTTTTCATCTTTCAAATGTTTATTGTACATTTCACATTTTCTTTATATTTCTGCTGCACTCACAAATACATTTTAACTTGTTTATTTCTTAAAAGTAACATCCCAATAATGTAGTTTAGTAACTCTTCATGTTTGGTATTATTTGAAAGTCCTCAGTGTGACTGGTACAATGGCCTCAATCTTACAAGATGTAGACTAAAACGTAATACAGATCGTACAAGTTTAGAATTATGATGCTCACTGTAGAGGGTGTGCTAATACCCAGTGTCTTTCATGCTAATTATCATCTGTCCCATAAGGTGCAACTCTCACATCTAGGACTTGATTAAAGCAAATTCATCAAACTCCAATTTAGTTCCTGTCTTCATTTGGGGGATGTTTGTCTTGGGCTGAGCAGTGCAAATGTTGCAAGATTCTGTCCACACACTCCATATGTATTTTTCTGAAGTCAGATTTGTATATTTTACCCTGTGATGTATCTTTGAGAATTTTATGTCCTTTATTGATTTGATATCTCTGAATTGAATATGTAATTGGCATAAACATATTTACCTGACTGATGATAGATTTTCAGTTTTGAGTGGATTCTGTTTGCTCTGAAATGATTGACTGTAGAAGATCACGGTGTATCCTCGCGTCAGGTTAGTAATGGATCCGGCTAACAGTTGACATTAGTTCAAGTGTACTTAGACTGCAAAGGCCAAAAAGGGAATTTCCGTTTAGGTCTGAATGTTGTTCGACTAGTCTAAATTTGGGTGGGCTTTGATCTTCAGTGGTCTTTGCAATATAAATATAACTGTCTTGCATTGACATTTACAGTAGAGGCAGTTGGTCTTTTTATGAACACATTTGCATAGAAACTGGAAGTTATTATAATCACTGAGAGATAATCTTAACTTGTCTAACATATTCCAAACTCAACATTTGTGTACTGCTGATGAAAGCCACTGTGAACAAGGTATGAGAGTTTTACACATTATTTAATAAAGAGCTTGTATATTTAAATTTCAATTAAAGGTATGTAAATATGTGAGGAATAAAGAAATGTCCATGTAGATGATAACACACATTTTTATTTACTTGACTTTAACTATAAAACCAGACTCATACAGGATGAAATATTGTCTGATCACTGTTGTTCATGAAGTGTCTATGGATCTCTGACACACGATCAGATATGATAAAACACTTTAATAGAGCAACACATAAACCTCTGTTGGACAACAAATGAATTACAACAAATAAATGATTTGATTAAGGACTGATGTGAATAACTTCACTAACACAGTCTGACAGTGATTGTTTTTGTCCTCTATACTGTACATTATAACTGTTGTTAAGAAATCTCATTAGTTATGGCTGTGAAGATTGCTGTGATGATGAAGGTCAGAATGACTCTTTCTCTTCCTCTCATCTTTCTGCTCATGATTTCTGGTGAGTCCCAGTTGTTACAGTGTCACTTTAAAATGTTTTCTGTAATAGCAAACATAAAATATCTCTTGTACTCAAGCAGAAGCCCCTATTAGGCAGCCTGACAATTTTTAGCTGCAGAAATGCTCTCAATCTGTCACTTTGCATGTTCATAGTTGCTGGAATCAGGTTGGCTCACATGTCTTTAGAGGGCGGGGCTTAAGAGAGAGAAAGTGTGGTTGAAATTAGTGGAAGTTTGAAAAAAAAAGCCAAAATTTTGAAATAGCACAATGTTTATTAGGTTCTTAGTTTGACTTCATATTTTGGTCTGCATGTTGATGTGCTTTTTGCTCTGCATCATCATAATAATTTGTGCACTTTTGGAACACAGTTTTTCCTCATTTGCAGGACTTTTGAAACACTTCTCACTTCACAACAACTGATTGATATTCTTAACATTTGCAAAAACTCAAGCTTCACTGCTGTTCTTCTGTTTGTTTGTATTGCAGGAGTTTTGGGAGAAAACTGGAATGTGATTTATGAAACTACATCAGTATGTGCTCTCAATGGATCCACAGTAAACATGTCATGCTCGTACACATACCCTCAGCAGTATAAACTGACTGATACATTCTGGGTAAAACGTTGGGATGGAGATAAAATCAATTTAAAAGAATATCCCGAGTATAAAGACAGGGTTGAATACATTGAAGACAGACAGAAACAAACTGCTGTTCTCAGACTTTACAACATCACTAAAAATGATGAAAGAGCATATTATTTCAGATTAGTAACTGATACTGAAGGACAAAAATGGATTGGTAAACCAGGAATTCAGCTTAAAGTTTCAGGTAATCCACTTGACTCCTTCATTTCTATTAATGATTTAATTTCTTGGTCGTGGTTAGATGGATGTGTTTCTCCAGCTCTTCAGGTAAAGGCACCACAGCTGGTGCTGGAGAAAGAAAGAGTCAATCTGACGTGTGAAAGCACATGCAGTCTGACAGACGGATTCATCTGGTACAAAAATGGACAGCCTTTAAAAATCCAGAGCGAGACCCTCCAGCTTCAGTCCGAGCACAGTGATTCTGGCCGTTACAGCTGCGCCGTCAGAGGACATGAAGACCTGCCCTCTCCTGCTGTCAGCATCACTGTCATGTGTGAGGAGATACTTAGTCAGATTTTTGGAAAATTATATCAAACAATAATTCCTGAATATCATGTTGCTGTAGAAATCAAGCTCGAAAAGACCTTATCTGTCTGTCAATCAAATATAACTGTACCTAAAACCTTCTGACTGCAAAATGTATTAAACATATTTTATTACAGAATAGATGATCTGCCAGTTCTTTTTAACTATTAGGTAATATTAGGTGTATTATCTTCAGATATTAGACTTGTTACTGTGAGTCAGTCCACATATAAAGTAAAAAACTGCTAAAATGGCTTGCAGTTACAATTAAAATCTAATTCTCAACTGTGATGTTTTGTAAATGAAATGCAGTTGTTAGTTGCTGCTGTACTAGATGAAATAACAAACACTAAGAAAGGAAAGTGAAATTATTCAACAAATGATCCAGCAAACAAATAAAGATGGCATATGAATAAGAAGACCTTGTTGTTTAACCTCTAGATCCTCCAAAGAGTGTCTCAGTGTCCATCAGTCCGTCTGGTGAAATAGTGGAGGGAGATTCAGTGACTCTGATCTGCAGCAGTGACTCAAACCCTCCTGCTCTGAACTTCAGCTGGTTTAAGGAGAATCAAAGCTCAGCTGTTGGATCTGGACAGAGTTTCATCATCTCCAGCTTTAACTTCAGTCACAGCGGACGCTACTATTGTGAGGCTCAGAATCAACATGGATCTCAGAGATCAGCGTCTGTTTCTGTCTCTGTTAAAGGTATTCATTATAAACAGACACTCTTTGAGTTTCATCTGTCTCTAGTGTGAAATGATCTTCATGAACATCTTGTTTCAGGGGTTCAGAGAGCTGCTCCGCACACAGTTACTGGGGATTGTGGTGGGATATGGAGGTTTGATCTTCATCATCATCATCATCATCATCATCATCACTGTGTTCATGAGTGAAGTTTGTCTGGACACTAAATTTATGTCTCTTCAGTAAAAGTAAAACATCTGCAGACTTAATCTCACATCTAGAGTAAATTAACTATTTTTGTTCATTAATTTGATGTATTTTAACACATCTTTAATAGTTTTCTCCTGTTTTCAGAAGAAAGAGGAGGAGAGACGCAAACACACATCTTCATCTACAACTGCAATATTTGATGATGTTAATGCACTGAAGTATGAATAAACTCCTGTGTATGAAATCTTTCTCTACAGACGGCTGACTCGAGTGATGATACATACACAGCTCTGGATCCAGTGTCCAGAACATCTGAAAAATTGGTCAGGGCCGGCCCTGTAACGGCGTTACGTAATTTAATTACAAAATTATTGTAACTGTAATTAGTTACAGTTACTACGAAAAAATGAGTAATTAAATTACAGTTACTTATGAAATTTTTAACGATTACAAAGGGGATTACATTTGAATATTTACACACATCCACACTGTAAAACCCGACAAGTTAACTTAACTCAAACCGTTTGAGTAAACAGATTGCCTTGATTTAAACCATGTAAGTTTTAAAACTTTGCATTCAAGTAATTAAGTGATTAACTAAGTGCTGATTGAGCATTAGTGATGAACAGCTGCTGTTAACAAACTGAATCACTGAAGAAAAGAGAAACACAAGAACTACTACAACTGACTTCAGACACAGCCTTAGATGAAATCAACTGAAATAAAATACATGAAATCTCTCAAGATCTGATTAAACAACCCACAAACAGCATCACCAACTCCACTTATTAATAACCAGACTGACTTTATTTCTGTCAGACGTCTACAGAAGATCTTATTGAGAATGAACTAAGGTTTAGATGTTGATTTATTGTTTCATTTGGAGTAACCATGTTAGAGATCAGTGTTTGCTTTAGTTGGGCTCTTGACCCTTGACTTCTGTCTTGGTGTTTTCTCTGGCTGTTATAACCGTGTGTTTCTAAAACACATTTGTTGTAATTCAAAAGCCCAGAAGAAATGCCATCAGGTGTTAACCTGTACCTAGGTGTAGGTTGTTATACTTTATATTGGTGATGATAATCATCAATTATTGAACTGTACTGAGTCTAATCTCTGATGAAATAGGTGTTGTAAATTTTGATTGATTATATAGTAAAAGTGATTGTAAGAGCAAGTGGTTCTGTGATAATCAGATAATATGAATGACTTTTCAAACCTTGTGGTCTTCTATGCTGTCAAACAGTCACACAAAGACATCAATAATCAGAATATGAACCTCAACAATGGTGACCATAAAAAAAATGCTGCAGAGCATGCTGGGAGCCATGGATGAGTTTTGTACTACAATAGTACCCAGCATGCATTGCAGCATGTTTTTTTCGTCACCATTGTAGAGGTTCATATTCTGATTATTAATGTCTGTGTTTGACCAACTACTGGCATAGAAGAAAAATATATGTGTACAAAATGTTTATGAAGTCATTTTTATATTAACTGAATCTTAGTGTCATTTTTACTAGGTCCACTTCTACTAATTACACATTTATTTCATCAGAGATTAGACTCTGTACGGATTAATAATTGTGAATAATAATGAATAATTATCATCACCAATATAAAGTATAACAACCTACACCTAGGTACAGGTTAACACCTGATGGCATTTCTTCTGGGCTTTTGAATTACAACAAATGTGTTTTAGAAACACACGGTTATAACAGCCAGTGAAAACACAAAAACAGAAGTAAAGGGTAAAGAGCCCAACTAAAGCAAACACTGATCTCTAACATGGTTACTTCAAATGAAACAATAAATCAACATCTAAACCTTAGTTCATTCTCAATAAGATCTTCTGTAGACGTCTGACAGAAATAAAGTCAGTCTGGTTGTTAATATGTGGAGCTGGTGATGCTGTTTGTGGGGTTGTTTAATCAAATCTTGAGAGATTTCATGTATTTTATTTCAGTTGATTTCATCTAAGGCTGTGTCTGAAGTCAGTTGTAGTAGTTCTTGTGTTTCTCATTTCTTCAGTAATTCAGTTTGTTAACAGCAGCTGTTCATCACTAATTCACAATCAGCACTTAGTTAATCACTTAATAACTTAATTGCAATGTACATCTTCTTTCAGTGAACTCACCTGAATTAAGTTCAGAGTACTCATATAACTGTTAGTTTTTTCAACTTAAACGGTTTAAGGCAATCGGTTTCCTCAAACGGTTTGAGTTAAGTTTAATTGTCGGGTTTTAAAGTCAAGGCAATCGGTTTACTCAAACGATTTGAGTTAAGTTAACTTGTCGGGTTTTACAGTGCACATACAGATTTAACTGATTTCTTTCTCAAATTGCACTGACTATTCTGAGACATACCGCCCTAATTATTTCCGGGATGCGGAAATACAGTCTGGTTCGTAGAATCCAGTCATAAAAACGAAATGCCTAACGCGGACGGAATATGCCACATTTTGGATGACTAAATCAAAAGTAGGTCAGTACACTTAAGTCAAAACATGACATCGACTAGTGTCTGTGAATATTAAGCCCCAAAAATGCAATATATGACTTGCACATTCTGCGTGTCTGTGGAAATCAGGTAAATCCGAATCCGCCATTTGATAATTAAATCTCTAATAAGTCATGAAGTGTTAGTGATGACTCGCGCCTCTCCGCGCCTCCGCCAAACGGTTTGGATCAGACTCCGAGTAATCAATGAGAGAGAGAGAGAGAGAGAGAGAGAGAGAGAGAGAGGGAGGGAGAGAGAGAGAGAGAGAGAGAGAGAGAGAGGGGGAGGGAGAGAGAGAGAGAGAGAGAGAGAGAGAGAGAGAGAGGGAGAGAGAGAGAGAGAGAGAGAGAGAGAGAGAGAGAGAGAGAGAGAGAGAGAGAGAGAGAGAGAGAGAGAGAGAGAGAGAGAGAGAGAGAGAGAGAGAGAGAGAGGACTGCTGGAGCAGAGAAGCAGAACTCCTGGTTCAGGGTTTCAGGTCAGTTTCATCTGTAAAGATGCTTTTTTGTCTGATTTTTTTTTATTTATTTAATCAAGCAGCAGCACGTTGCTCATCAGTCATCACTCAAAATACTTTATAAAGGACATCATTATTATCTGTTGTAATGTTACAATAGGAATTTATCTGAAATAAATTCCGATTTTTTTTATAGATTTAGGGAGAGCTACGACAGACAACAACACAACCCTCACGAAAATTTACATTTTAATATTTAACTATAAATCCAGAGAAAATGGTTACTATTGTTTAAATGTGGTAACCAAAAATGTAAAATTATTTTACAAATGTATTTATTTAAAAATAAATACAAATCCATTTGCAAAAAAACAAAACAAGGTTATTTTACTTTTATATAGGCTAATAAAAGCAAGGTTAATTTTTGTAAGGGAAAAACATGACTCGTGTACAGTATTAGGATTTTTCTATAAAGATATTGTAGTATTGTAGAGAGATGGATAACAGGGCAAAATAAAGAGACGGAAGAGAAAAATGGAAGTGAAGGTGCAGTTCAGGAGAGAACTTTTAATTATTTTGCATGTCCCCAAATTAAAGATTTAAACCTTTTTTTATGTCAGGTCCATACAAAAAATAGTTTTGTCCATGAATTTGTTTGTATGAGTTTGAATTTTCCAGTCTGAATGTTTTTCCCAGTCCGCCCCTCCTGTAAATTAATGGCAAAGACATGGTTTCATTTACTACACATAGGCCTACTGAAGCTCGCAGTGTTTTCAACCTCTGCCATCTCAATATAGGAGTACACGAGCACATAAACATAATTTCTAGAACTGCTCTGTGTCACTTAATGTGCATTTTACTTATTTTGAGAAAACTATCATCATATACAAAGAGACAGCACTTTAAAAAAAAGTTTAGTGCAAAGGAGTGTAGTACAAAGAATACGTCACATGCTTATTAGATAACTGTATTTAAGTTGATGTATATGCTTTTATTTATTATTCTTTAATTTTCACAAATTTAGAAAAGTAATCAAAAAGTACTCAAAAGTAATTAGTTACATTACTTTAATAAAGTAATTGAAAAAGTTACACTACTATTACATTTTAAACAGGGTAACTTGTAATCTGTAACCTATTACATTTCCAAAGTAACCTTCCCAACACTGCCTAAACCAAACGCAAATGCATGTAATTACTTTATATTTTCCAGTACTTTCTGAAGTAAGTACTCTGTAAGTACAGGTAAATGTAAAAGACAGTGTAACCAAAAATTACTACAATTACTATGATGACTTTCATTTGCTCATGATTGTGGTAAATGATATTGTGTTGCACCATCACTTGATGTGTTAAATACAGAGTTTCATTCAGAAAGAGGAAGTGAAACTTACAAAGCTTCATCTCTAAAAACCCCACATCTTTACACAGTTCTTTCTCTATTGTTTCACGTGTTCTCTCACAAAGATTTATTAACAGTGAATTCTAAAGACTGCTATTTGTTTGGATCTGGAGACTTTTCGAGTTGTTCTTGTGTAGTTGAGATGGCGTCACACATATCCAGGAAGAGGAAGACTAACTAATTTAACTACACTTTCTAAAATGTGACACTTTAAGCTGCTGATATTTTTGTCATATGGGTGTCGACACTCAGACTTGGACACTGCAGCACGGTAAGACCATTTTTTTTACTAGCATTTAGCATTAGATAGAATATTTCTGTAGGGCTAAAACTCCTGTTTGTAAAAAAAATAAAATAAAAATGTTTGGTTGTTGTTGATTTGATGGATTTTAATTCCAGAAACTCAATATCTGTTGTAGATATATATGTATATACTGTGTGAAGCTCTTTAGACAAGGCAATGTTTTTCATACACAATAATAATTCAAAGTGCTTAACATAAAAATAAATTAAAATAATCATAAAGCAAAGCATCATTTAAAATTATTAAAACATTTATTTAAAATGAATTAAAACCCTTAAGAATTAAAAAAGAGGATACTACAGAAAATACAGTGCAATCTTTTGGATGTAGCACAGTGTTCATTCAGTAAATGCTCAGTGAAACATGGGTTTTGAGTGGATTTAAATGGGGCTTCTGTTTTAGCACATCTGATTGTTGTCTTTGCCCAAACAAGCTAAAGACGCTAAATTAAATCAGACACAAGACAAGATGTTCATGAAATCAACTCATGTCACACGCATTACACAAGATATGTGTCATTATCCGGTCACTGCACATCCGTTTATTCACCACACAGACTTTAACGCGACACAGTACATCCTGGACTTCATTTCCCATAAACCCCTGCCTAGGACCTCATTATTGAACCACACCTGTTTCCTATCAGTGACACTATAAAGGTTGCACTCATCCACACTCACATTGCGAAGTCTTGTTTAGTTCTGTCTGGCATTTCCAAGAGTTTTCCTAGTGTTTGTTCCTTCCGTGTTTGACTGGATTGTTTATACCGACTGTGATTCTCTGCTGCCTGTCCCGACCTCTGCTTGTTACTGTTGCTGATTTTGGATATCCCCTGACATACCCGACGCTGTTTTCTCATCTCTGCCTGTTTGATCATTCTCTTTTATAAACTACTGCATATGCATAAACTGGTAAAAAAAACTGTCAAATTTACGGTAAAATACCGGCAGCTGTGGTTGCCAGGAATATACCGTAAAAAAATGTGGAGTCTGTAAAAGACAATACGGTATACTGGTTTTGTAACCCTAAATTTTACAGTAGACACCGTATTTTTTTTTACCAAAATCATGGTAGAAAAAAACAAATATATTTGTCAATTATACAGTAATTTTATGTAAAAAATGCAACTTTCCATAGCTTTTAACGGATATTTGCAGTAAAAAAAAGTAAGTCTCCATACTTGGCTGAATGTCACTTCACTTTTTTTCACTTTAAAATTGTGTATGCTTATAGATAATAGGCCTTGTGTTCAGTAAACAAAATATATTTTGTTCTGATATTTTTAAGGTTAACATGACTATTTATGTTGTGACAACTTATTAGTATTATTATTTTAAGTTGGGTGGACTTTAGTCCCGTTTGTTAAGTTTACTCAAAAAAGCGATTGCGATAAGTTGCCTTATTTTTTTAAGTTGATGCAACTTTTTTTTATTTTTTACAGTGTATATATTATTATATTATAACTTTTTTTTTACTGCAAATATCCGTAAAAAGCTATGGAAAGTTGCATTTTTTACATAAAATTACTGTATAATTGACAAATATATTTGTTTTATTCTACCATGATTTTGGTAAAAAAAATACATTGTCTACTGTAAAATTTAGGGTTACAAAACCAGTATACCGTATTGTCTTTTACAGATTCCACATTTTTTTCACGGTATATTCCTGGCAACCACAGCTGCCGGTATTTTACCGTAAATTTGACAGTTTTTTTTAACAGTGTAACTTTTAATCTGTATATCAGTATCTGAATTTTAAAATAAAAAATACTATCAATTTGATTGTCTTTTACTGCTGATATTTGCTTTTTTTAAATGGTTTTTACTGGTTGTATTATTACGGTGGACCCTATTTTTTAATATCTTGCTTCTGTAAAAATGGATGTTTTTGTTTGCTTAAAGGAACACTCCGACTTTTTGGGACTTTAGCTTATTCACAGTATCCCCCAGAGTTCAAAGTCCATACATACCTTTTTCATTTCTGTGCGTTCTGTAAGTGTTATTTGACGCACCCACCGCTAGCCTAGCTTAGCACAAAGACTGGATGTAAATGGATACTGGTAGCATAGTAATCCCAATAAGTGACAAAATAATGCAAACAATTTCCTATTTACATGTTGTGATCTGTATAGTCACAGCGTGTACAAATAACAAGGCTATATGAGACAGAGAGCATTTTTAATCGTATAAATACTGGGAACTATATTCTCACTAGGCGTAGGAGCACAGCTAACGTTACTTGGGCGGAGTGGCTACTTGGGCGGAGTGATTAGCGCAGCACAGAGCACACGAGACCATAAACAAAACAAACGTGACTAACGTTAACTAGCTAGACGTGACTCGTGATCATGGCTGACTTTGAGGAATTGTCAGACTCAGAGGAATTTTACTGTGTATCAAACCAAGATCCAGAACCATATAGTTTTGAGCCAGAATACACAGACGTGGAGTTGCAAACTTTGGAAGCTGTAAGACGAAGGGAGAATCAGAATGAACACGGACTGGTGGTGTAAATGTGGAACATGCCAACCTATGCCAACAGAAACCGAGTGCCTTTGTTGTAATGAATGGGACCGGGTATTGCCATCAATGTCAAGGCTTGATGACAATCAAAATATTTGCGTCACTACCACGGAAGATTTCTCTGCCCTAATACACCCGGCAGTTGTCTTTTTTTCCCCATTGTGACAAGATCAACTGGAAGAAACGCCCCATGCCGAGTGAACCTAATGGTCAGCTGTCCACCAAGTAAGTGATTTTGTTATAATGATCATTCATAGTTCAATGAAATTGTAGTATAGCCATTGCATACAGTGTGTCTCAATAATAACAATAAAGGGGATACACGGATCCCCTATTCACGAAATAGTGTCACTACTAAGGTTATATTACATTAGCATGGCACTGTTACAGTATGGCTAATGTTAGTCATCTCAAAACATAACAGAACATTACCGCAGCAACAGGTGATCCCATTTGTCCTGTCTTTATTATCGATGGGATTGCTGTATCCTTTAGCACACGTTTCATGGTCCGTGTGGCAACTTGCATTTCTTCAAAATAGTCGTCTACAGTAAAATGTTCAGAGCAAACGAAATACTTCGTGATGGTGTTTACAGGTGTGTTTGGATCTATTTCCAGAGCAAGTAGCCATCGATTCAACAGGTCAGCATTTGTGGTTGGAACTCTATGAAACATCATAGTAATACCTGGTCTCCCCTGTTTATTGTCGCAGTTATTTACAATACAGCGAACACCCATGATTGTACACTATAAATCTACTATCTAGTAATTGCTGACTCTATTACTCCAACTCTGAGCGAACTCTCTTCTCCTCACCACGGCGCGTCTCGGGTGCTGCTCTAATCACTCCGCCCAAGTAGCCTCTCCGCCCAAGTAACGTTAGCTGTGCTTCTACGCCTAGTGAGAATATAGTTCCCAGTATTTATACGATTAAAAATGCTGTACACGCTGTGACTATACAGATCACAACATGTAAATAGGAAATTGTTTGCATTATTTTGTCACTTATTGGGATTACTATGCTACCAGTATCCATTTACATCCAGTCTTTGTGCTAAGCTAGGCTAGCGGTGGGGGCGTCAAATAACACTTACAGAACGCACAGAAATGAAAAAGGTATGTATGGACTTATCTAACTCTGGGGGATACTGTGAATAAGTCCCAAAAAGTCGGAGTGTTCCTTTAAAAATCTACAGATTTATACTGTGAATTCCAATGTGCACAACCCCAAAAGATGTATTTTTACTCAAATAATACCGTAAAATCTAAGGTTTTCAGACTTTTCAGACATTTTCAACATTACAATATTTAATTGTAAAATGTATGCATATTTATTTGTTTTCACAGAAAATATTTATAATTTCAACATTTTATTACAGTAAAAAACAAAGTTTTATCCAGTCTCACAATTAACGGTTATTCAATCTATTTAATACAGTAAAAGAAAGTTTTTTGTTTTACGCTCCATTACCGTTGGAATTTGATGGTGTTTTGCTGTATATTTTACTGACTTTTTTTTACAGTGTACACATAATATGTGACATTTACCCTTTGTTCAGAATTAAGCACGCATATTAGAAACTGTCAAACATTGTGTAAGGTCCACACACTCGGGTCCAAGGAAGGTATCTGGTGCTGGTGAAGGTTTCCTGCGTGTTCTGTCTTTTCAGCATGCAGAGTTATTCAATTTAGGTTAAACTCAAATCTGACTGCATTATATTATTCCACTCCATTTTAATATGACCTCGAATTTAGGTTCAAAGGCAAATTGTTTGCTTGACCATTTCTAATCATTATTATTCTGAGATTTTATTATTATATTTATTCTCTCATATTATTGTACTCGTTCATTCAGGTGCTCATGTTGCTCAAAGATATCACTTTGGCCTTAGCATATCTTATGGTCACATTCTCGTCAGTCTTGGTTATAAGACAGAGGTAATTGGCTAATACTTTAGACAGCCGCTCCTATACTTGATCACTCTAAAAGTATTTTAATAAGCCCCCATAGATTTGTACACACTTAAATAAAGCAACATTATTTCTAGTCAGAGATCACAACCACTACTATAGGTATAAAATGACCAATATTACTTTCCCTGATAGTAGTTTTGGTATGGTCATGCCATAATTTCCCATGTACACTTAGCTAAAGTAATATTACAATGAACAGAGGTTAGACTCACCCTATTTAGGTTGGTCAAACAACATCCAGTTGACCTAAAAGGAAATTGAACTAATACCAAGAGTTAGCCGGATCTCTAAAGATACAATTGGTGTGCTCTATGCTCCATCTCAACTGAATTTTTGTCAATAATTACAGAGTAAAATGGAATAGAATCAAATGTAACAATTTATTAATAGTCAGGTAAATATGAATTATGCCAATTACATAGCCGATTCAAAGATATCAACTCAATACAAGACATCAATTTCTCAAAGATTAATTTAAGAGTAAGATGCATACTTGGCTTTTAGAGAAATACATAGTGTGTGGACACTTCATGTTATGGGCTCATTCTTGCTACAGAAGGCCCTGATCCTCTTGCAACATTTCCTTAAGTATCTTAGACCAAGAAAACATCCCCCAAGATGGAGACAGGAACTAATAATTGGAATTTGCATTAACTCAGGTCCCAAACCTGGGTGGTTTTACAACTCAAAGGGAACAGAAGGTAATTTACATGGAGTACCCTGGGAAAGGGCACTCAAATTACAGTAAGCAAAATATCTCTTAACTCTCAGGATCTGTATTATCTTTTAGTCTACTTTTGTAAGATTGAGACCATTGTACCACTCGCCCTGACACTATTCAAATGATATCAAACATGACTGTAAATGGGCGAGGGGAAGGAAGGGGATGAGGAGGAACCAGTGCATTTGTGAGAGAGCCGTTTCCTGTACCTCCACTCTGTGGGGTGTCTCAAAGATGACAATTGTGAACATACACTCACCTAAAGAATTAATAGGAACACCATACTAATACTGTTTTTGACCCTCTTTCGCCTTCAGAACTGCCTTAATTCTACGTGGCATTGATTCAACAAGGTGCTGAAAGCATGCTTTAGAAATGTTGGCCCATATTGATAGGATAGCATCTTGCAGTTGATGGAGATTTGTGGGATGCACATCCAGGGCACGAAGCTCCCGTCCCACCACATCCCAAAGATGCTCTATTGGGTTGAGATCTGGTGAATGTGGGGGCCATTTTAGTACAGTGAACTCATTGACATGTTCATGAAACTAATTTGAAATGATTCGAGCTTTGTGACATGGTGCATTATCCTGCTGGAAGTAGCCATCAGAGGATGGGTACATGGTGGTCATAAGGGGATGGATATGGTCAGAAACAATGCTCAGGTAGGCCGTGTCATTTAAACGATGCCCAATTGACACTAAGGGGCTTAAAGTGTGCAAAGAAAACATCCCCCACACCATTACACCACCACCACCAGCCTGCACAGTGGTAACAAGGCATGTTGGATCCATGTTCTCATTCTGTTTACGCCAAATTCTGACTCTACCATCTGAATGTCTCCACAGAAATCGAGACTCATCAGACCAGGCAACATTTTTCCAGTCTTCAACTGTCCAATTTTGGTGAGCTTGTGCAAATTGTAGCCTCTTTTTCCTATTTGTAGTGGAGATGAGTGGTACCCGGTGGGGTCTTCTGCTGTTGTAGCCCATCGGCCTCAAGGTTGTGCGTGTTGTGGCTTCACAAATGCTTTGCTGCATACCTCGGTTGTAACGAGTGGTTATTTCAGTCAAAGTTGCTCTTCTATCAGCTTGAATCAGTCGGCCCATTCTCAACTGACCTCTAGCATCAACAAGACATTTTCGCCCACAGGACTGCCGCATACTGGATGTTTTTCCCTTTCCACACCATTCTTTGTAAACCCTAGAAATGGTTTTGCGTGAAAATCCCAGTAACTGAGCAGATTGTGATATACTCAGACCGGCCCGTCTGGCACCAACAACCATGCCACGCTCAAAATTGCTCAAATCACCTTTCTTTCCCATTCTGACATTCAGTTTGGAGTTCAGGAGATTGTCTTGAATACACCCCTAAATGCACTGAAGCAACTGCCATGTGATTGGTTGATTAGATAATTGAATTAATGAGAAATTGAACAGGTGTTCCTAATAATCCTTTTGGTGAGTATATTAAACTGTTATATTCAATGTGAACATATCGAAGTGCCACTAACACAAACAATTTTCTCAAGTGATAACTTGAGAAAATAAATGTTTGTTTTTCTTTTCCTGCCGAACAAATAAGTTGCTCTTGTATTTTTGAATTCCATTTTAACCTGAGAACATTTCAGACATCTTTTAAACATAACTTACGTTACGTACAAGAATATTCATATTACAACATTTCAGTGCATGTCATTTCCTTAACAAGATAACTCAACAATAAAGTCTTGAATTTCTCAAGCCTTCTACACACTACACATCCCAGACAAAAGACATGCATTGTGAAACTATTCTGTGATCGTGGCTCCTAGTCTGTGCTCTTATGTCGTATAGTGAGAGAGGTTCAAAGATGGCCGTTGTCACAGTCCCGTGACCAAAGATAGCTTGCGCTCATTTTCTGACAGTGCCAGAAATACAGTACTGTGTGTTTGCTGCTATGACCCACATGATGCTAAAATTAAAAATTGAATAACTCAAACTGTTTTAACATTCTCTTTAACAGCTTCTCTTTTTTTCAGCAAACATAAAAAGTACAATGAACTTATTACTGATGAATTCCCTTACTGGATCCTTGAACATTGCAGAAGTTGGAAATCACTGTGTCATTTCTTATCACCCAGACACTGATGCTTTTACTCCAGCCTTTACTCCAGTCTTCAGTGTCACATAATCCTTCAGAAATCATTCCAATATGTTGATTTACTATCAATGATGTTCTTTTTAGCTTTCTATTCATCAAATAATCCTAAACAAAATTTCACAGGTTCCAAAAAAATATTGAGCAGCAAAACTGTTTCCAGCACTGGTAATATATTAGAATTAATATTCTAATTTTATTAGGAATCTGGGGGCACAAGTACACAGCAGCCACAACAGCATACTGCCGAATTATTCTTAAGCATTATTGTTATTATTATTATTATTTTTTTTTTTTATTAGAAACATTCCCTGATGCATGAACTATATCATTAAATATCTCGATTCTCACCTTTATTGATTACGTTAATAATGATAATATGCGATGGTCAAAGTAGCCTAATAATGTAATTAATTAACTATGCATAAAAACCTGTCTGCTCACTTAAGCAACACATATGGATGTCATGTCATAACATATTTTTAATACCACTGACTTTATATTAGATGTGAATTTAACATTGAAAGTTAATGTGATATATGGCTACTAATCTTTCATTGTACAGAAAGAGAGCAAATAACATTTACATTATCAAAGAACATTTTCACTGACAGTCTAGAGTTCAATCACTCTCAAAAACTCCTATTAAAATCACGGAAGCACCGGCAGTTTAACGATGACTCATCGGAACACCTCTGATTGGTCATTGCATTCATAAGCTCAACAGAATCTTGTGTGATTGGTTATAATGCGCAGCGCTGTAAAAACACGTCTGTCTCTGGCTTAGGGAAGTCGTGGCCTAATGGTTAGAGAGTCGGACTCCCAATCGAAAGGTTGTGAGTTCGAGTCCCGGGCCGGCAGGAATTGTGGGTGGGGGGAGTGCATGTACAGTGCTCTCTCCACCTTCAATACCACGACTTAGGTGCCCTTGAGCAAGGCATCGAACCCCCAACTGCTCCCCGGGCGCCGCAGCATAAATGGCTGCCCACTGCTCCGGGTGTGTGCTCACAGTGTGTGTGTGTGTGTGTGTGTGTTCACTGCTCTGTGTGTGTGCATTTCGGATGGGTTAAATGCAGAGCACAAATTCTGAGTATGGGTCACCATACTTGGCTGAATGTCACTTCACTTCACTTAGCAGCAGCCCACGAATGCAGATCTGAATTTAGCAGCTGATGATATCTCTGAGTTCTCACGCCTGTGTGATTTTATAAAATATAGAAAATATGAATCAACTTGGTTCCCCTCTGTTATAAGTTACATGTACAACAAACTAATGTCATGGTGTCGTGTACTGTAATCGAATGTAGCCTAAATTATACCTGTCGAACCATAGACAGCACACGCAGTGTTCATCTAATAAAGATCTTCATCGCTAGCAAACAATATCCTTTGCAGATTTGCTTTCAATTCAGTGCAGATCCAAAGCCACGTCTTCAACGCTCTTGACGTTCTTAAATTTTCTGTTACAACCCTGAGTGAACCGCTTCAGATGCTCAGCACACGCAACGGGAACTGAACGAATCATTCAAACTGATTCACGAACGAATACACTGGTCTGATCAAGCCTTTGAACAGGATTGACTCAAAAGAATGAATCAATCATGAATGGGCATCGCTCATTGATCAGAGAAAAGTAGAATAAACTGAAGCATTTATAACTTTTATTGCATTAAGATAAAGTAACGAGAGGAGCGTCGCCCACAGTAATGAAGCAAAAGTACAGTTCCCCTCCTCTAAATTTAGTAAAGTACACTGTTAGCAATTGATGTAATTTTACAGTACATTTTACAACAATACACTGTATTCATGGTTTTTATTGTAAATGCAAATGCATGATGGGAAATTGATGGACAGTCCTGTAATATTATTGTAACTACACTGTAGAAGCCTTGTTTTACAGACACCACAAAGCATTGTGGGATAGCATTAAAACTGGTACTTTCATATTCTTTCTAACATAAAAAGTCCAGTTTCCATATTAGTATAATGTTATTTTAAGGTTAGTAAAATGTTCCTGCAACATTTTCTCAGTCGTTCAAACACCTGCTGTGAACAAGCAAGAAAGAAAGAGAAATAAGAACACAAACTACAACTTTCTTCAGAAACAACTCCACAAACAGCATTACCAGCTTCACTTATAGTAATACTAACCAGAATGATTTTATTTCTGTCATGCATCTACAGAAGTTCTTATTGAGAATTCACAGAGGTTAAGATGTTGATGTCTTATTGAAAATGTTTTTTTGAGATCACCATCATAGAGATCAGGGTTTGCTTCAGTTGTGCTCTTGACCCTCAACTTTTGCTGCAATACTTTTTTCTGCAGCGGTTGCAGTT
Organism: Carassius carassius; assembly: GCF_963082965.1. Classification (NCBI taxonomy): domain Eukaryota; kingdom Metazoa; phylum Chordata; class Actinopteri; order Cypriniformes; family Cyprinidae; genus Carassius; species Carassius carassius. Next base: position 35,637,200 of record NC_081761.1, read on the forward strand.
GTTTTCAGAAAACATTTCTGCATTTATAAAGCAAATCAACAAGTCTGTTTTAATTGCAACCTACTGACTGCACTAAAACGGTTTAAGTGACCCAACTGATATAAAAATAAGTAATTTGAAACACTGTTGTGGTTCGTACACTGATGTTTATCAGTGTATAAATATTGTCTTTGCTAACTTTTTGTTTAAAACATGTTTTAGGTTATTTATACACTCACAGACATCTTCTTCTTCTTTGATGTTTAACGGCGGTTGGCATCCAACTTCAATGGTGCATTACCGCCACCTACTGTACTGGAGTGTGAACCGGAGCTAGACAGAGAGAAACTATAACTAAAATGGAGACTTCCAACTCTCTTCCCCACCCTTTAAATAAATAATAAATATTTCCAAAATTGTGTTCTATATTCTCTTTGCTATCCCTGTGTCCTTCAGGAAGGTAAATATATGTGTACTAATATCATTTGAAGTGAATCCCAGAAGTTCCTTGAGTGAATTCCCTTGCACCCCCAAATTCATTATGTTCTCTTTCATCTTTATCCTTTCTCTATAATATTTTTTGGCATTCAAGTACCACGGTGACATGTTTCATGCCAGCATACAAAACATGTTCATGGCTCCCAGCATGCATTGCTGCAATTTTGTTTTTCGGGATTGTCACCACTGTTGAGGATTGTACGACAACAATACAAAATACAACATTTTATTGTATTAATGCTACTGTAATCACAACAACACTGCCGTATAAACACAGAATTTTATTGTATTAAATCAGCAGTATATTTCTTGTATATTACTTGCTGTAAATTCACGTCAATTAGTTGCCAGGAGCTTTCTGTAAAAATACAATACATTTTTAACATTGTAGGAGTAAAATTTCGCTTCTTTAATTTCTTAAAAAAATATTCTCAAGTAAATGTAATTCATTACTACCACCTCTGCCTTCTTTCCACAGACCAGACACAAAGTCATATGATTGTAGTCTTAACACCCATCTTTCGATGCAAGCACATGGTTTCGATTGCAGGCCATGGTTACACTTTATTTCGATAGTCCACTTTAGACATTCTACTGACTATAAGTAACTTTGTAACTACATGTCAACTACATATCAACTAAATCTCAGAAATTTGCAACTACATGTCTACTAACTCTCAGATTAGACTGTTATGGTAGGTTTAGGGTTAGTGTTAGGGGTAGGTTTAGGCTTAGTATAAGTTGACAATAAGTTGACAAAGAAAGTGTTAGATGATATTAAGCAGACAGTCTACTAATACTCTACTAACTGCTAGTTGACATGTAGTTGCAAAGTTACTTACTGCTAGTAGAATGTCTAAAGTGGACTATCAAAATAAAGTGTTACCCAGGCCATAGATAGCCTCCAAGGGTTTAATGATCTGCGATCAAGTCAAACTTTTGTCCATATATGTATGGAGTCTCACATGTCCATACTAAAGACAATGCTTTATGCTCAGTCTGTGAGAATCCTTGCTCACATTTAGTCGGGGTGTGAAGTAACGAATTGCAAATCCGAATAATTTAGTAGTTTTAATAGTAGTTTAAAAAATGTGTACTTTACTTTTATTTGAGTACATTTGAAGTGGTGTATCGGTACTAGAGTTTCTCCAAGGTGCTTTTATCTGTCTTCCTGACTCTCACAGTAGCAATATCATCAAAAACTTTAACTTCTGAGTTAATTAGTAATGGAGATGACACAGAAGTGCTCAAATGCTACATCTTTAATAACAATGGATGAAATGTTTAGACCCTTTTCTGAAGAGTAAATGTCCTCGATTAGACACACGAGGCCCGACATGAGAAACATCCTCAGCACACATCAACACTTCAATGAGCAGTGAATTAATCTGAAGTCATTATGATCGCTGTCTATTGATTATCAACACAATAAAGTTTGTGTTTTTATATTGCAGACATCACTATGGTGCCGTCACTCGTAAGATCTCTTCCTCTGATCTTGGTGATCATGACTGCGGGTGAGTCTTCAGTTACAGTCACTAAACACACACTTTAACACTCTTGAAAAACTGTTGAGCTCTTCACACTTGTAGCTCTTAAAGTGTTTTGATGTCAGTTAACATAAAAACAATCTAGGCTCATTGGAAACACGTGCCTCTGCATACATTTCTTCAAAACTAATAAAAACTTACATCCGATTCCCTGCAGTTTCCAGTTGAAATGAGCATCAGAGGCAGTAAAACTCTGACAACTTTTATTCCTTTTCACACAAAGTATGATTTACAGGCACAGAGTTTTGATAAATAAAGGCTAATTTTCACACTTCTGCAATTACTTGCAGAATATTATGTTATGACTTGAAAACTGTGAAAACTATTTTAACCTACTGCACGATCTGATAGGCTTGATTTTCTAATTCAGTAGCTTTGCTCGATAGCGTTGCACTTGAGCGATGAAGAGCTCTGGCACAAAACAGCTCAAATCCACACGAGGAAGTTAAAATAGCTCCATCAGCAAATACACTTTTATATTACTTTTACATTTGTTAACACTCTTGGGTAGGTTTAGGGGATATTTCCAACATGACAGAGCATTAACCTTTAGTGACACACAACTCACCGGATATTTGATTTCTGAACATCTGCAGTAAGTGTCTCAAGCAGTGCAATAAAAACACTGCAATACCTGCCTGTACCAACGTAATGAAAACGTGCCATGGCCACGTATTAAATGTGTGTTTTAGTGCCAGTCTCTGGACATTTCACTTTGAAACTGCCGCGAAACGTAACAACAGTGATGCAGAAATGTTTGTAGAGGCACGTATTTCCAATGAGTCTGTGTTGCATAAAAATGGTTAAAATGAAAAGATACTTTATATACATTGGTTCAAAACACCTAATTTTCTAATTTCTGTGTTTCAGGGGTTGATGGTCAGCAGTATTTGGCAGTGAATTATGGTTCTTCATATGTTTGTGCATTAAAGGGGTCAACAGTGAAATTGTCCTGTGTTTTAAACTATCCACATGATCATGAGCTCAGAACAGTCTTCTGGACCAAACCTGCTGTAACTGATGGAGAGCCACCGAACCTGTGTTTAGACCCAGAAAACAGAGGAGGAGTTCAGTGTGACAGTGAATATAAAGACACTCACAGCATCACTTTGATGAATGTAACAGAAGCAGATAAACACATCTACTACTGCAGATTCACTACAAACAGAGGAAGATGGACAGGGATTCCTGGAGCTCAGCTGGACGTCACAGGTAGAGCTAGTGAACTCTCACAAATACACCACAGATACACACACACACACACACACACACACACACACACGCACACACACACACACACACACACACACACACACACACACACACACACACACACACACACACACACATCTACATTCACAAATTGTTCCATCTGTTTAACTGAACATGTGACTTCAAGCTGTATTTTATTGGTATATGATATTATCTTGTTGTCAGAAGACTTTTTAAGTATCGCATCAGAATCGAGTTTTGCATTGCTGAAAAACCACACAATTCACAAAAACGTTTTTAAGCTCGCTTGAGGGTTTTGACTTGTGCGAAAAAGGGTCAATGCTAATAATGGGGGATGGAAATGCATTTTGCGAATAAATGTCTTGTTCCACTGCATTTGAAATGTTGTTATGGTCATTCTGAAACGCCCGAGCAAAGTCTGTATTTCTGTATAATTGCCTCTCAGCACTGTTAAACGACTGCGTTCCCAAACAGCATCATCCATTCATTGTGTTTCGTCTGCTCGTTCTGAGGTGCAAGCATTTTCTTATATATGAAAATTGTTATATTCAGTAGCTTCTCCTACTTTTCTTAGTGATGTATAGTGCCAGTTTATCAGGAAGTTACGATTTTGTTCTCTTTGACTTGTTGGATGGAAACGCTGCTTGTTTGCAAATGTTTTGTGTGATATTCCAATTTTGCGCATAAGTTAAATTTGCAACTTTGGATGGAAACCCGGCTACAGTCACTTGTGATTAGGAGACATTAAAGAAAGAGATACTAGAAAGTAATGCTAGGTTCCATGTTCAATTAGGCCCAAAGACATTGTTTCATTGAAACAAAAATTGGCTGTAAATCTGCTTTGAAATATTGTTACGTTGTGAAAAGTGCTATACATTTAAACAAGAACTGAACTGCTGTTAAACGGACAATCACAAGCAGGACATTTGTAAATGGTTTTAGACCAACAGCAGAGTGATAAATAATGTGTTCGACTTGAAGCACGGCTACAGAAGTCGATCAACGAGAGCAGCCGCTTGCAGTCGGGGGCAGAGTTAAAAATGGAGCCGTCAATCCGGACACTTTTTGTTCCCGTTAGTGACGCTCACGCGGTGTTTGCATACTTTATCACAGATGAAGTGAATTAAATACAATATTTGTCATATACACAGATGTTTCAGAAACATGTCAATGACAAACATAAACACTTTTTATATACTGCTTAATATAGCGCCATCTTTTCAAGAATAAAGTTCAACCTAATCAAATTCTCTTTGAATACTAATACAGTGGGGTATATATGCTTTTATGATAAACTTGACTGCGATCGGTTTGCGCGGCACTGCATGAAGTCGAACGCACCTAATGACTGAATTTCAATTTTTAAGTGGACTTTTAAGTTGACTGTCACTTTAAGCTGATGAATCAGTGAGTTGTTGTTTTCAGATCTGCAGGTGGAGACAGAGCAGAGTGTGAAAGAGACAGATTCAGTCAATCTGACATGTAAAAGCAGCTGCTCTCTGCCTCAACAAACAACATTCATCTGGTTCAGAAACACACAGAGATTAACTACAGGAATCATCACAGAGAATCAGCTTCAGCTGCGGTCAGTCAGTCGTGATGATTCAGGAAACTATCAGTGTGCTGTTTCAGGAGAGGAACATCTGATCTCTCCACCTGTTTTTCTGAAAGTAAGATGTGAGTACAAACTGATTCATTAACATTAGTGAATTATTCACACCTTTTAATTTTTATATTTCTTTTGAATTGAGTTTGTAAAGTTCGACATCAGCTGAAATCTAAAAGAAAATGAAATGTGTGTTTGAAAGCCTAATTATATTTCTCATTTCTGTGTTTTGTGTTTCAGCGGGTGATGGTCAGCAGGATTGGGGAGTGAATTATAGTTCTTCATATGTTTGTGCATTAAAGGGATCAACAGTGAAACTCTCCTGTACTTTAAAATATCCTCCTGATCATCAGCTCAAGAAACTCTTCTGGACCAAACCTGCTGTATCTGTTACAGAAACCCCTGACCTGTGTTTAGTCCCAGAAAAGAGAGGAAGAGTTCAGTGTGTCAGTGAATATAAAGACACTTACAGAATTACTTTGACAAATGTAACAGAAGCTGATAAACACATCTACAACTGCAGATTCACTACAAACACTGAGGGTGGAAGATGGACAGGAGTTCCTGGAGCTCAGCTGGACGTCACAGGTAGAGCTACACACACAAATATGTAAAACACATCATGGAGCATATAAAACACAGATGTTATTCCAGAAGCTCAAACAGTAGAGCATGGCACTCGTAATGACAAAATCATTGGTGCAGTCCCCAGGAAATACATTTAATAATAAAGTGTTTACCTTGAATCAATGCAAGTCACTTTGGATAAAGCAAATGCTTAAATGTAAATATTTTATTTGTTACTAGTTTCATCTCCTTAAAGGTCCCGTTCTTCGTGATCCCATGTTTTAAACTTTAGTTAGTGTGTAATGTTGTTGTTAGAGTATAAATAATATCTGTAAAATTCTAAACCTCAAAGTTCAATGCCAAGCGAGATATTTTGTTTAACAGAATTCGCCTACAACGAACGACCCGTTTGGACTACATCCCTCTAGTTCCTGCATTAATGATATCACTAAAACAGTTTTTTTGACTAACCGTGGCCTTGTTGCGGTCCGATGGAGAAGAGGAAGATGTGCGTTTGTGTTTGTCGCCATGTCGTCGAAACGCTGTTATTTTCATCTCAGAGTCCAATCATCTTTGTTTGGGCTTCCCAGGGACGCTGTACTTGGAGATCAATGGTTACAATTTATGTTTAACTCGGTTCCCGAAAATTCTAATCCACATGTAAAACTATGTGCAGCACATTTTGCTGAGGACATCTTCCTCAATTTCAATCAGTTTAATGCCGGATTCGCACAAAGATTATTCCTGAAAGATGGAGCAGTTCCCTCTTTGTCTGGAGAAGGCAATGTTTATGGATCACAACCAGTAAGTGTATTTTATTATTTAAGTTGGTGCGTTTAACAGTTTCTGTAACTTATTACACAAAGGGCAACGCTGTTTAGCTTTGTTAACTAGATGGTAGGGCTGTGCAAAAAAATCGAATGAATTTCATGCGCATCTCACCAGTAAAAACGCTCCTGTGAAGTACATCTCCAGCACATGCATTCTTTTACTGTCTATGGTTCAGATCAGGATTTCCAGGTTTTCTAAACAAATCCTGCCCACTTGCTTCTCAAAACTACTCCAAAACTAGCCCAATCGCATTTCCAGGAGGGCAGCGTGCGCTCAGCTGCTGTCGAATCACAACACAGGAACCGCTGGCACAATCAGAACTCGTTACGTATTTCTGAAGGAGGGACTTCATAGAACAAGGAAGTCATCCGCCCGTTTTTATGACAGTGAAAACAGCGGTATACAGATAGGTGAATTGTGTGAAAAATACTGTTTTTTTTTACACGTGAAACATGAACACGTGTTATATTGAACATTGTAAACACAATCAAAGCTTCAAAAATGCATGATAAATGGGACCTTTAAATTTCAATTGTTATAACATTAAGCTATGTTGGTGAAACTATAACGGTGAATCAGTGAGATGTTGTTGTCAGATCTGCAGGTGGAGACAGAGCAGAGTGTGAAAGAGACAGATTCAGTCAATCTGACATGTAAAAGCAGCTGCTCTCTGCCTCAACAAACAACATTCATCTGGTTCAGAAACACACAGATATTAACTACAGGAATCATCACAGAGAATCAGCTTCAGCTGCGGTCAGTCAGTCGTGATGATTCAGGAAACTATCAGTGTGCTGTTTCAGGAGAGGAACATCTGAAGTCTAAACCTGTTTATCTTCAAGTAGGATGTGAGTACAAACTGATTCTTTAACATTAGTGAATTATTGACCTGAATATTCAAGAGATTTTCAGAATTAACTTCAGATTTGTTTGCTAAATTCATCATTCATTCATTATTCATTCTGAATAGATGACATCTTTTATTATTAGACATGATTTATATTTACTAATGTAATAATAGGGAAATGAATGTGAATAAAGAATCTGTGTGTAGAGATCCTCTTCATGGGTTTATAAATCAGTACATGTACCTTTCTGATCTCATCACTCAAATAAAATCTCCTTTAATTTCTGCTTGCGGATATACATCAGTAAATGTCAACAACCATAAGAGAAGCTAAATAAGGTAATTATTCATCATTTACATTTCATCTAGATCCTCCAAAGAGTGTCTCAGTGTCCAGAAGTCTGTCTGGTGAAATAGTGGAGGGAGATTCAGTGACTCTGATCTGCAGCAGTGACTCAAACCCTCCTGCTCTGAACTTCAGCTGGTTTAAGGAGAATCAAAGCTCAGCTGTTGGATCTGGACAGAGTTTCAACATCTCCAGCTTTAACTTCAGTCACAGCGGACGCTACTATTGTGAGGCTCAGAATCAACATGGATCTCAGAGATCAGCGTCTGTTTCAGTCTCTGTTAAAGGTATTCATTATAAACAGACACTCTTTGAGTTTCATCTGTCTCTAGTGTGAAATGATCTTCATGAACATCTTGTTTCAGGGGTTCAGAGAGCTGCTCCGCACACAGTTACTGGGATTGTGGTGGGATGTGTAGTATTGATCTTCATCATCATCATCACCATGATCATCATTTTGTTTATTAAGTGAGCCCCTTGCATTAGAAAGTAATTTCACAAGTTAACACAAATGCAGAATTTGTTAAAATATTAAATGTTACTTGCAAAAATTATACTGTTCAGTAATTTGTAACAAATAAAAAAATTTCCAGGAAGAAGAGGAGAGACAGTGGAGCTGCAGATGTCAGACAAAATCAGGCAGGTTTGATAAAACATACCTCAATCTACAAAAGTAGCAAGATCATATTATTTTTAACTATAAAAATCTTACAATACAAAGACTTACAATCATAATATACTGTCACTTGACAAATATTTGACCTGATTTTGATCTTGTGATATCTGTGTGATTGTTATGTTATGAAACAGCAGGGGGATCGTGTCAGCAGATCAGAAGAAACAGCTCCGACCAATGACGATCCAGTGTATTCAGTAGCATCAGCCAATCAGACGGACGATCTGTATGCCATGGTTCAAGTGAAGAAACCCAAACGCTTAGGGAGAGAACAAACAGAAAAAGACTCTGGAGATGCTGAAGAGATTCAGTATGCCAGTGTCCATCACTTCAAGAACAAAGACATGAACAAGACTGAAGAGACCACTGAGATGCAACATCCATCTGATTCCAGCAGGTGAGGAACGGTTCATCTGAACGCAAACGAAACACATTCAATGCTTAATCAGACCTCCTGTTTTTGTGTTGTTGAAATGATGCATTGTCATGTGGAGTAACATTATCATATTCATAAACTTTCTCCCCAGATCTGAGGATGTGATCTACAGCTCAGTCAAATGAAGAACATGTGGTCGATCTGATGCTCACAGGAGACCTGGGATTGAGTTCAGTCCAGGTCCTGTTCCAGCTCCTTCACTGCTTGATATCACACATTGACACATTCCTGGACTGTTCTGTTGTTTGGACATTAATGGAGGCATAACACATACAGTATCATCTCATTTTAATCTTGAGTACCTATAGAGTTGCACTGCATCATTCATATCTCCAAAAAAGTCTTTAGTTTTATCATATTTATGAAAGAAAGTTACAGCTTTACGATTTTCTTCCTGAAAAAGCTGAGCTCCTGGAGGCGCACCGTGGGCGGAGCTAAAGATTGATAAGCACTTGAGCACCGAATGCCAACAAAACAGACAATTGATGCCGTTTCACTTACCATCTGCAGTTCTGAATCATGACCAGGATCTTTAATAGCTGGGACCGATTCATCTTTTAGTATCAAACAATGTGCAAATCCAGCATCAAACTGGGCACTATTAATAAAACATTCATCAACAAACACATTTGTGAAACTCCATTGTTGCCCCCGAAAACAGACTGTATCCACTGTTTACATAACGCTGCGTTCTTTAGGAAGCTGAACAAACTTATCCTTCCCTTACGACCAAAAACACAATTCTTTGGAGACATTCTTCTGGAGCAAGTCCCATGCAGCGCTGCCGCCGGATGAAGCTCGTTAATGGGTGTGATCTGGCTCTCGCTAGTCGATGCAAGTGCGGGTGCATTTTTCCAGGTGAAATGCTCATATAAGGAGTTCCACCCTTGTCTACGTCATGAATGAAAAAACTCTCTGAAGCTTGTACGAACCCGGAAGTAAGATCATATGTCCAAAATGTTATTTTTTTTTTTACTTTGTCTGTGCTTAGCATGAGAGTCCAACTCTTTAATAGTGTAAACAACTCTGAATGCATGAAACAGTATGGGACCCCCTTTAATAGCTTTCAGCTTAAAATCCACTGGTTTATTTCAGTCTTAATCATGAATATTACACACACTGCCTTCCCAGCAAAATCTCCAGTGTTAATTTAACACTCTGAGTGTGGACTCATATAAACTCTGAAGCAGTGTTAAAAGTAACACTGAAGCAGAGTTGAAGTTAATGAGATAATTAAGAAGTTAATTGAGTCATGATTGACCATTATTGAAGACACCTGATGTTAACAAGCAGAATCAACAAACCAGAAAAATCACAATTTGTGTTTCACCATTATAGTGGTCAGTGTTTGCTTTAGTTGGGATCTTGACCCTTCAGTTATTAACTTTAGGTTTTGTGTGGTTGTGGTAACTGAGTTAAAACATACAGAAGGACCAGAGCAAAGGCAATCATGTGGTATTGATTGTGGCTTGAACTATTATCATGGAGTGACCTGAAAGTCTGAGTTCAGGTTTCTTTATTGCGTATATAAAATAGGTGGAAGAAAAAGAGATCCAGCATTTTTTGCCATAAGACAAAAGGTTTTTAAAATTTAGTTATACATAAAGAAAAAAATATAAAGTCTAGACACACAGACATCAAGAATCAGCTTGAGCATCACAACAACGGTGAACATCAATAAAAGCATGTTGTAGCCAATGAAAACGTATCCATGGCTCCCATTATGCATTGCGGCATGAATAAATTATGAGCTGAATTGTCGTAACTTTTTATTCTAACTATATTTTATTTTTGCTGTTTTTATGTGAATTTTTAGTATCTAGTTTTGTGATGTTCAGAGTAGATCTGTTTATCTGAAAATGCTGTTTGTCACCGTTGTTGAGAATCATACGCTGATTCTTGTTATCTTTGTGCGCCTAGAACAAACAAACAAAAAAAAACTCTTTAATAAAATTAAAGAAAATTCAGAATCACTCGCAAGGGATGCCTACAAAATTTATAGAAAAGTCTATAAATAGTGGATAATCAATATAAATACAATTGATTAATTTAAATACAAAGCAACAAAAAATGATCAATAATGGAAATTTTGCTTCGAGAAAAAACTGCAAATGAGTTCAGTGATTAAGGTCAAGCAACGATTACATTAAAACATAATCATCACCGCCCGATGACTTTTGCTCTTGACCTGCCAAACAAATTTTAAAATTAAGAAGCCAAGATCACAACTAAAGCAAACACTGACCACTATAATGGTGACACACAAATTGTGATTTTCTCTGTTGGTGATTCTGCTTGTTAACATCAGGTGTCTTCAATAATGCTCAATCATAACTTATAACAATTAACTTCTTAATTATCTCATTAACTTCAACTCTGCTTCAGTGTTACTTTTAACACTGCTTCAGAGTTTATATGAGTCCACACTCAGTGTTAAATTAACAATGGATGTTCTGCTGTCTTCTCTCTACACTCACACATGGACACCACTCAGACCTTTAATAGTCAAAGGCCTTTTTTACCCCTCGCTTTGTACAGTCAGATATTTTCTTGTGTGTGTTCATACTGTGTGATTTTATTGCTAAATACATTACATTTTAACATTGTCAGAAAAGTCTTTATTTTCATTAATATCATTATTAGAATTTAGCACATTACACTTAATTTTACTCTGGACTATTTGGCTATAAAAAGCCTAACCAAGTTATAATAATTTTAAGCTACCTGCTCATAAGTCATAAGGTTTCTGTTTTTATTTTGCTATTGAGTGTACTGATGTTGTGATCACTTGTAACCATAATTTTAACAATTTAAAAATAATTAAAGTTACAAAAAATGCCAGTGGATGGCAACAAACTCACACTGTAAGTTGATAAGTTGATTTACCTGCCTCTGGTCACAGAGTCTTTTACATGGATGCTGACACTTTTTATGTCAGTTAGAATCTGCAATCTTTGATCCAGTTGGTTTACTGGGTTCCATGGCTGCAATACACTGTATATCCCACCAGCTGACAACCCGGGTGTCAAAATACTTTGAACACAGAACCAGTGTTGCTAAGTGTTGAGGGGTGAATCCGCTTTCATGAATGAAAATAATCTGCAAGTGTATAGCTTGGCGAGACTCATGCTCTCGCAATGAGGCAATTTCTGTGAGTGCTGCCTCTGTATGGATGCAGCCCAGGCAAGTTACTCACTCAGTGTGCTCGTCCCAGGCACACAGGGATGCCCGCTGCACACTTGGGCATTACATATTGAGATAAACCACTCAATAAGCAAGGAATTTGCTAAGTCACCGGATGGGAACGAGTCTTTCTGCTGTCAGGGCTCTTTTTACAGCGAGTAGCAGGTTTCCTAATTTTTTTTCTTTGGCATCCAGTGAGGAGAAGATCTTGGTGCTGTAGGAGAAAGACTGTGATTGTGAAAATGTTTTTTTTTTTTTTGCATGCTAAAATGCATTTGTTTGTGCATCTACACAAATGTTAACAATTCATGCTTTAATATTTGGAAAAAAACTGAGCTTTCCCCATTGTGTGGCAAATGTAATGTGAGTGAACTGTATCTATGTGAGGGAACATGTCAATTTGAATGAAGGATAGTTTGTTTCATTCTTAGCTTTCAAGTCTATTTCTAATGAAGACAGCTACTGTGAACATGGTACGAGAGTTTTATTTGACAGAGTTTGTTAAATGTAGTGGTGTGAAAGAGAAGAACTTTGGCCATGAAACATCAGTCTAAGGACTGAGGCAAGAGTTAAAATGAACAGGTTTAATCTATAAATTTATGTTTATCTATCAGTGTGCTGTAGGGCTGGGCGATATATCTAATGATATGATCATGCGCATCTAATCAGTAAAGATGCTTCCGTGATCACCGCTAAAATCTCCATCACCTGCTTATAATTGGAGTGGCATTTAATAGACAGAGCCGTAGATCGCTGACAAGCCACGCCATATCGCGTTCATTATCGCAGATGAATCGCCTTCGATAATGAACGCGATATGGCGTGGCTTGTCAGCGATCTAAGGCTCTGTCTTTTAGAGGTGGGACTTCCAAGTCACAAGCAAGTCTTCAAGTCATATTCAAGTCCTCAAAGGGTTAAAGCTAAAGAGATAATTAAGTGACTAATTAAATGATGATTGTGCATTAGTGATGAACATCTGCTGTTAACAATCAACATCACTGAAGTAAAGAGAAACATAAGAACTACCAATGAATTTAGCCACAGCCTTCAACTGAAAAAAAAAGTAAAGGAAAAAAAAAAGACTATGCCACCATAATTGTGGTCAAGGTTTGCTTTAAGTAGTGTCTTGACCCTTTTACTAATTCAAACCAATTTGTTTCAAAACAATTGCAATATTGTTTTTGCAACAAACATGTATGCATTGCTGAGTTGAACCTTGCAGTAACAGATTATCTTATGCTTTTTCTGCTTATAACTCATGATGACTGAACATCATGAAATTGTGTTTATCTTTGGGTAGTAGACTGACACTCAGCTATTACTGAACTGAAGTTAAAAAAAAATCACAATGCTTCAATGTTGAAAGACACAAAAGGAGACAATCAGTTCAGGTTTTTAGACAAACACACTTATCACACGATCTTCAACAGTGGTGACAATTTTTCATACTGCAGTGCATGACGGGAGTTTTTACTAAGGTTTTACCCAGCATGCAACATTTTTTTGATTGTCACCACTGTTGAGAGTCATATGCTGGTTCTTGATGTCTGTGTGTGTCTACAGAGCATAGTTTTTCAAATTTTGTATGCACTTAGTAGATTTAAAACTCACTTACTTTAATTTTTTTTTCCAAAGTGTAGTTTTACTGGGTTGATTATGCTAAACTTAAATAGAGCTAATGTTAATTTGATTGTAATCTGACCACCTATCACATACAGGTTAATGTCTTCTCTCTGCTTTACAGCACCTCATGCAATGCTACATAAAGAGATCTAACACGACAGTCAAGGGTCAAGAGCCCCACTAAAGCAAACACTGATCTCCATTATGGTTGCATCATTTTAACCAATAAAACATCAACATCTGATGCTCTGTAATTCTCAAGAACAGCAGGTGTTCATCATTAATGCACAATCTTCATTTAATTAGTCACTTAATTATCTCATTAACTTTAACCCTTTGAGGACTTGGGATATGACTTGAAGACTTGCTTGTGACTTGAAAGTCCCAACTCTGGAAAAAAATTGAATGTCAGTCAACAATCCAAAGAAGACTATTTCATGATGTTCAAGTCAACATGAGTTATAAGCAGAAAAAGCATAAGACCATCTGTCACCAGTGTTGGGGAGTAACTAGTTACATGTAACGGCGTTACGTAATTTAATTACAAAATTAATGTAACTGTAATTAGTTACAGTTACTAAGAAAAAATGAGTAATTAAATTACAGTTACTTATGAAATTTTGAACGATTACAAAGTGGATTACATTTGAATATTTACACACATCCACATACAGATTTAAATTATTCCTTTCCCAAATTGCACTGACTATTATGAGACATACATCCTAATAATTTCCGGGATGCGGAAACACAAGTCTAGTTTGTAGAATCCAGTCATAAAAACGGAATGCCTAACGCGGACGGAACATGCCACATTTTGGATGACTAAATCAAAAGTAGGTCAGTACACTTGAATCAAAACATGACATCGATAGTGTCTGTAAATATTAAGCCCCAAAAATGCAATATATGACTCCTGCACGTTCTGCGTGTCTGTGGAAATCAGGCGCGGACTGGACACCGGGAGAACCGGGACAATTCCCGGTGGCCTGGCAGCCGATTTTGCCAGCTATTTTAATATCATTATTGTATAATTGCCTGCTGAATGTACTAAATCGATCATTTGCGAATCCGCCGTTTGATAATTAAATCTCTAATAAGTCATGAATTGTTAGTCATGACTCGCGCCTCTCCGCGCCTCCGCCAAACGGTTTGGATCAGACTCAGAGTAATCAATGCGAGAGAGAGAGAGAGAGAGAGAGAGAGAGAGAGAGAGAGAGAGAGAGAGAGAGAGAGAGAGAGAGAGAGAGAGAGAGAGAGAGAGAGAGAGAGAGAGAGAGAGAGAGAGAGAGAGAGAGAGAGAGAGAGAGAGAGAGAGAGAGAGAGAGAGAGAGAGAGAGAGAGAGAGAGAGAGAGAGAGAGAGAGAGAGAATAGAGAGGACTGCTGGAGCAGAGAAGCAGAACTACTGTTCAGGGTTTCAGGTCAGTTTCATCTGTAAAGATGCTTTTTTGTCTTTGTTTTTTTATTTAATTAATCAAGCAGCAGCATATTGCTCATCAGTCATCACTCAAAATACTTTATAAAGGACATCATTATTATCTGTTGTGATGTTACAGTAGTAATTTAGCTGAAAAAAAATCAGATTTTTTTTTATAGGTTTAGGGGGAGCTACGACAGACAACAACACAACCCTTACGAAAATTAACGTTTTAATATATTACTATAAATCCAGAGAAAATAGTTACTATTGTTTAACTGTGGTAACCAAAAATTTAAAATGATTTTACAAATTGAGTTATTTAAAAATAAATACAAATCCATTTGCAAAAAACAAAACAAAACAAAACAAGGTTATTGTATAGGCTAAAAAAAGCATGGTCAATTTTTGTAAGGGAAAAACATGACTCGTGTACAGTATTAGGATTTTTCTATAAAGATATTGTAGTATTGTAGAGTATTGTATTGTAAAGTATAGTTTTGTTCAATCTTGAGTATTAAAGTCATGAGAGAGATGGATAACAGGGCAAAATAAAGAGACTGAAGAGAAAAATGGAAGTGAAGGTGCAGTTCAGGAGAGAACTTTTAATTATTTTGCATGTCCCCAAATTAAAGATTTAAACCTTTTTTTTTATCTCAGGTCCATACCAAAAATAGTATTGTCCATGAATTTGTTTGTATGAGTTTGAATTTTCCAGTCTGAATTTTTTTCCCAGTCCGCCCCTCCTGTAAATTAATGGCAAAGACATGGTTTCATTTACTACACATAGGCCTAGTGAAGCTCGCAGTGTTTTCAACCTCTGCCATCTCAATATAGGAGTACACGAGCACATAAACATAATTTCTAGAACTGCTCTGTGTCACTTCATGTGCATTTTACTTATTTTGAGAAAACTATCATCATATACAAAGAGACAGCAGTTTAAAAAAAACACCAATGTTTCAGGAGTTTATTACACAGAATACGACACATGCTTATTAGATAACTGTATTTAAGTTGATGTATATGCTTTTATTTATTATTCTTTAATTTTCACACATTTAGAAAAGTAATCAAAAAGTACTCAAAAGTAATTAGTTACATTACTTTAATAAAGTAATTGAAAAAGTTACAATACTATTACATTTTAAACAGGGTAACTTGTAATCTGTAACCTATTACATTTCCAAAGTAACCTTCCCAACACTGTCTGTCACTATAAGGTTTGATTCAGCAATGCACACATGCTTGCTGCGAAAACAATATTGAAATTGCTTTGAATCAGTAAAAGGGTCAAGAGACTACCTAAAGCAAACCCTGACCACAATTATGGTCGCATAGTGTTTGTTTTTCAGTTGAAGGCTGTGGCTAAATTCAGTTGTAGTTCTTGTGTTTCGCTTTACTTCAATGATGTTGATTGTTAACAGCAGAAGTTCATCACTAATATACAATCATTATTTAATTAGCCACTTAATTAGCTCATTAACTTTAACCCTTTGAGGACTTGGATATGACTTGAAGACTTGCTTGTGACTTGAAAGCCCCACCTCTGCTGTCTATTAAATGCCACTTCAATTATGTGATGGCGATTTTAGCGGTGATCACGGAAGCAGCTTTACTCATTAGATGCGCATGATCATATCGTTAGATATATCGCCCAGCCCTAGTGTGCTGTTTCAGGAGAGGAACATCTGATCTCTCCACCTGTTTATCTTCAAGTAGGATGTGAGTACAAACTGATTCATTAACATAAGTGAATTATTTAACTTTTGTTTTATTTGAATGAGTTTGTGAGTCTAGACACCAGCTAAAATCTTTGCTAGTGTGTTGTAAAAGGTGCATACAGGAGCCAGAGCTCAATGCACTGCTAATGAAAAAACAAATGTACACAAATAATAATAAAAATAATAATAATTATAAAACAACTGCAGATTAAGAAAACATCTTCATCATCTTGACAACACACGTGGTGCAAATACTCTCAACTTGACCAAATATAGAAACACGCTTCAAAAAACACAAACGTGGTGCAAATATACAGAGACCACATTAGAAATGTTTAATAGAACTGCAAAGTGACAAACATGGCTGGGACATGCTTATCAATGTTTGATCTGAAAGGTGAGCTTTTTGTTTAATTTAACATCCTGGTCATATGATTCCTTAGCTCCTTTTGTTGTTGTTGATAGGATAAACCTAAATAGGCTGTCAAAATACACAATTACTGTAATTGTTAAAGGTTATGTAAACTGGCTAACTTTTACAACTTCCCTTACAAAAATGAACAATGGTTTTACTAATAAAATAAATAAATTCATTCATTCATTCATCCATTCATTCATTCATTATATATAAAAGAAATGAAAAAATGGTACTTTGCCTTTTGTTAATTGCATTGAATCAACATTTTTTTGCACCCGCAATTAATGTAAAAAATTTTTTTCACGTTGATCAGTTTCAACTAACCATCATTATTGTTATCAGTGTTTGCTTTATTTGTATTCTTGAATCTTGTACTTTAATGTAAGGTTTTCATTGTTTCTTGTAGCAATGTTTTGAGGAAAATTAAGATTCATTGGGGTCAGGTGATGGAGACTGTAATCATTGTGAGTTTTTTTTTTCATTATTGCTCACAAGTTTGTTGTGTTTTTAGGTGTGAATAATGAGTGATACTACAGTTTGAGATTAAAGAAGTGCCACAGTTATCATACTTCTATGAGCAAACTCATTATAGTGCTGAATCAATTAGACTTCAACAAAAGAACATTTTATGCTCATATGCATTTATCAACATAGTACAAAGCTCATTCATGACTCTCAGCATGCATTTCAGTTGATCTGTTTATCTGAGTTAGTTTGATGAATGTCACCATTGTTGATGTTTGTATGATGAGTGTTGATGTCTAAATCTTTCGGCATGTTTTGCAACAAAATCTTTGCATTCGTGAAACAGAACTTTTATGTCAGTAATGAACGATCAACTTCACTTTTTAATATTATTTTTCAATCTTATTAAAGCTTGACACCCATCACAAAGAGAAGTCTGCTTGAACGTAACTATATTCACTATATGCACTGAAAGAGAATTCACTTGAAAAATGAAAAGCAAGAGTCAAGAGCCCAACGAAAACAAACACTGATCACAATAATGGTGGTTTGTTGAAATAATAATAAAAAAATTCAACATTAATTGTGGGTGCAAAAGTGATATTAATGCAATGCCTTTAACATTGAAAAATCAACTATTTTTAACATTGATTCAATGGTTTTCACCTGCTCTCTTGCCCTCTGTTATAGTTAAAATATGGTAACCACAAATTGACCATGGTTTTGCTACACTAGCATTGTTTAACCATTGGAATTTGTACAACTGTGGGCATACAAATGGCAAAAAAGAAAGAAAAAGAAAACATGGTTACTACAATGAAAAAGATGTTTTCTTATTTTGCTGGTGCTTTTTCTATTTGCATGTGTTTTCTTAAGTTGAAGCGTGTTGGACTCTCTTGGCCAACATAGGTGCAGAAGAAAAATGAAAGATTTCTGTGTTTGTTGCTGAAAGCCTTTTTATTTATTTTCTTCATTTCTGTGTTTCAGGGGGTGATGGTCTGCTGGATTGGGGAGTGAATTATAGCCCTTCATATATTTGTGCATTAAAGGGATCAACAGTGACTTTGTCCTGTTCTTCAACATATACTGTGTATTATAAGCTCAGAACAGCCTTCTGGACTAAAACTGCTGTAACTGATGGAGAACCAATGAACATATGTTCAGACCCAGAATACGGAGGAAGAGTTCAGTGTGACAGTGAATATAAAGACACTTACAAAATAATTCTGAGGAGTGTACAGTGGCATGCGGAAGTTTGGGAAACCTTGCAGAATCTGTGAAAATGTGAATAATTTTAACAAAATAAGAGAGATCATACTAAATGCATGCTATTTTTTATTTAGTACTGTCCTGAGTAATATATTGTACATAAAATGTTTAGATTTAGTCCACAACACAAAATAATTGCTGAAATTATTAAAATAACCCCATTCAAAAGTTTGGCAACCCTTGGTTCTTAATACTGTGAGCTGTTACCTGGATGATCCACGACTGTCTTTCTGTTTTGTGATGTTTTGTTGTTCATAAATCTCTTGTTTGTTCTGAACAGTTAAACTGAGCTCTTGAGCAAGGCACTGAACCCCCAGTTGCTCCCCATGCACTGGATTTATAGCTGCCCACTGCTCCGGGTGTGTGTTCACTTCTCACTGCTGTGTGTGTGCACTTGAATGGGTTAAATGCAGAGCACCAATTCTGAGTATGGGTTACCATACTTGGCAAATGTCATGACTTTTGTTTCTTTACAGGGCTCTCCAGCGTCAGTCCAGATCTTCTGAAAAAGAGAACTGCAGCAGATCCTCATTAAACTCTCCTCACAGGATACTCCTCACATGGAAATACTCAGAAACTCATTAATATCATATTTGATGCTTACACTGTAAAAAGTGATACTCTATATTTACTCAATAAAATTGTGGCAACAGATTACAAGCAATATTATTAATTAAATTTAACACATTAGAATTAATTAGAATTAATCAAATGAGATGCTTAAAAGCAATTATTCAAAATGAGTAAAATAACATGAAAAAAAGTAAAATGCATACAAAAATATTGGTTTTGTTGGACAAAAAACAAGAAGCACACGGCTGCAGTCTGCATATAGAGGTGTGGTGCACATGTTAACCTGATCCATCCCAGCAGGCACAGGATGTAGACTCCAACGTCGGCTAGACGTTGGATTTTGGTTGAAAAAAATGAAAATCGGGTTGACGTCTAAATCCAACGACTGTTTGGCGTCAAGCTCCAACATTGGGCAGATGCTGAATGTCGGCTGGAATAAACACCCCCCCCCCCCAAAAAACATAAAAAACGGTTAAATGCATGGCACTACATGTATTACCAACTTGACTTATTACTAACCAGTTTGACTTTATTTCTGTCAGACGTCTACAGAAGTTCTTTTTGAGAATTAACAGAGGTTTATATGTTGATGTTTTATTTGAAAATATTTGATCACCATTATTGTGATCAGTGTTTGCTTTAGTTGGGTAGTTTGACTCTTGGCTTAGTAAGTTTTTGGTTCCTGTAATAGTGTTTACCAAAGCACATAATTTATTATAAAAGGGGCCACAAGAAAGGAAAAAATATTGAGGTAAACTAATTTTCTCATCATTGATCTAAAGTGGTTGTTTATTATTAATGAACAACATTCAAGAAACAATACTTTCTTCCATCAGATCAGACATTCAGAATTTTCATTTTTAAATACTTTTGGGACTAAAATCTTTCGATACACATAGACATCAATAATCAGTATATGAATCTCAACAATGGTGACATGCTTCATGCAGCAATGCATGCTGGGAGCCACCGTAGTATAAAACACATGGCTCCCAGCATGCATTGCTGCATGAAGCATGTCACCATTGTTGAGATTCATATGCTGATTGTTGATGTCTGTGTGTCAATGTCACCTTTATTTATATAGCGCTTTAAACAAAATACATTGCGTCAAAGTAACTGAACAACATTTATTAGGAAAACAGTGTCAATAATGCAAAGATGAGATTTAAAGGCAGTTCATC
Source organism: Carassius carassius (assembly GCF_963082965.1). Classification (NCBI taxonomy): domain Eukaryota; kingdom Metazoa; phylum Chordata; class Actinopteri; order Cypriniformes; family Cyprinidae; genus Carassius; species Carassius carassius. The sequence continues at coordinate 35,657,626 of NC_081761.1, forward strand.
ATTGGATTCAGTTATGTCATCTCTGTTCAGTTAAATAGTGTCTGTGCATTTATTTGCAATCAAGTCAACGATATCGCTGTAGATGAAGTGTCCCCAACTAAGCAAGCCAGAGGCGACAGCGGCAAGGAACCGAAACTCCATCGGTGACAGAATGGAGAAAAAAACCTTGGGAGAAACCAGGCTCAGTTGGGGGGCCAGTTCTCCTCTGACCAGACGAAACCAGTAGTTCAATTCCAGGCTGCAGCAAAGTCAGATTGTGCAGAAGAATCATCTGTTTCCTGTGGTCTTGTCCTGGTGCTCCTCTGAGACAAGGTCTTTACAGGGGATCTGTATCTGGGGCTCTAGTTGTCCTGGTCTCCGCTGTCTTTCAGGGATGTAGAGGTCCTTTCTAGGTGCTGATCCACCATCTGGTCTGGATACTGTCCTCTGATCTGGACACAGACTGGATCTGGTGGCCACGGTGACCTCGGAACAAGAGAGAAACAGACAAATATTAGCGTAGATGCCATTCTTCTAATGATGGCCCCTTTGAGTGGCGCCGATACAAGATGGCTGCCTCCGTGACGTGCTCTGCAGTTGTTTTTGTTAGTTTGTCCTGTCTTTAGTTATATTCCTGCAATCAGTTTCACCAGGGACGAATTGCTGGATATTCGGCTACACACATCTCCCGATATTTCACCGGTTTTCGACTATTCTGATGTTTTGCTAGACATTCTTGTCGGCGGAGCGGCTGCGCTGATCACACGCTTCAAGAGGACGCGCAGGCGGGGAAAGCGAGCGGGAGCGCTCGTGAGACTCAGAAAACGCGGATTTCGAACGCCGTTGCCTAGCATCCATCTCGCAAATCTCCGTTCTCTTCCCAACAAAACGGACGAACTGCTTCTGCTCTCTCGGACAAATAAAGATTTCTCTCACTCTGCTGCTCTGTGTTTCACGGAAACTTGGCTGAATGACACCATACCGGACAGCGCGCTCCATCTGCCGGACTTTCAGCTTTTTAGAGCGGATCGCGACGCAGAATCAACGGGGAAATCGCGCGGCGGCGGGACATGCTTTTACATCAATGAACGGTGGTGTACAGATGTAACTGTGTTAAAGAAGACGTGCTGCTCAAATCTTGAAACGCTCTTCATTAACTGCAAGCCGTTCTATTCGCCGCGGGAGTTTCACTCGCTCATTCTGGTGAGTGTTTACATCCCTCCTCAAGCGCACGTGAGCTCAGCTTTACAGGAACTCGCTGAGCACATCACAGAGATAGAACAACAACACCCAGACTCTGTTTTAATCATTCTTGGGGACTTAAATAAAGCCAATCTCTCCCGTGAACTGCCAAAATACAGACAGCATGTTACATGTCCCACCAGAGACAGTAATATATTGGATCACTGTTACACCACAATAAAGGATGCATATCACTCTGTTCCACGAGCAGCTTTGGGACGTTCTGGTCACCTTCTGGTTCACCTTATACCGACCTACAGGCAGAAACTAAAATCAGCTAAACCTGTATTAAGGACTGTAAAAAGATGGACTAATGAAGCAGAGCAGGATTTACAATCTTGTTTTGACCTCACTGACTGGAGTGTTTTTGAAGCTGCTGCCACCGATCTGGACGAACTCACAGAAACCGTAACATCATATATCAGTTTCTGTGAGGATATGTGTATTTCTACCAAGACTCAACTAAATTACAACAATGACAAACCGTGGTTCACTGCAAAACTCAGACAGCTCCGTCAGGCCAAAGAAGATGCTTACAGGAAGGGGGACAATGTCTTGTATAAACAGCCTAAATACACACTGGAAAAGGAGATCAGAGTGGCAAAGAGGAATTATTCTGAAAAAATAAGGACTCAGTTCACCTCGAACGACTCAGCATCAGTGTGGAAAAGTCTAAAGAAGATCACCAATTACAAGACACCACCCCCCAGCACTGTGGAGAATCAACGACTGGCAGACGATCTGAACGAGTTTTACTGCAGGTTTGAAAGAACACCCATCACCTGCCCTGAACACCTCTCCACACAACCATTCACACCAATAACAACTCCTGCAACCAACCCTGAATACCTCTCCAAACAACCGTTCACACCATTAACAGCTCCTGCAACCCATCCTGAACACCTCTCCAATCAAGCACTCTCACCATTCACACCTCCTGCATCCCCCCTCTCCCCCACACCTGCAATACAGATCAGCGAGGATGCGGTGCGCCAGGTCTTCCGGAAGCAGAAAAGGAAAAAAGCACCAGGCCCAGATTGTGTTACACCAGCCTGTCTGAAATCCTGTGCTGACCAGCTGGCCCCCATCTTCACAAAGATCTTCAACAGATCGCTGGAGCTGTGCGAAGTCCCTTCATGCTTCAAACGCTCCACCATCATCTCCATCCCCAAGAAACCCAAAATTACAGGACTAAATGACTACAGGCCTGTGGCTCTAACGTCTGTAGTCATGAAGTCATTTGAAAAACTGGTGCTGGCTCACCTGAAGGACATCACTGGACCCTTGCTGGATCCTCTTCAGTTTGCCTACAGAACAAACAGGTCTGTGGACGATGCAGTAAACATTGGACTGCATTATGTTCTGCAACACCTAGACAGACCGGGGACCTATGTTAGGATCCTGTTTGTGGACTTCAGCTCGGCTTTTAATACGATCATGCCAAACCTCCTCATGCCCAAACTAACTCAGCTCTCCGTGCCCACCTCCGTCTGTCAGTGGATCAACAGCTTCCTGACAGACAGGCAGCAGCTAGTGAGGCTGGGAAAATACACATCCAGCACCCGTACAATCAGCACCGGAGCTCCCCAGGGCTGTGTTCTCTCCCCACTGCTCTTCTCCCTGTACACTAATGACTGCACATCTAAGGACCCCTCTGTCAAGCTCCTGAAGTTTGCAGATGACACCACACTAATCGGCCTCATTCAGGACGGTGACGAGTCTGCTTACAGACAGGAGGTTAAAGAGCTGGCTGTCTGGTGCACTCTCAACAACCTGGAGCTTAACACGCTCAAAACAGTGGAGATGACTGTGGACTTCAGGAGAAACCCCCCTGCACTCCCCCCACTCACCATCATGAACAGCACTGTGACTGCAGTGGAGTCATTCAGGTTCCTGGGCACCACTATCTCTCAGGACCTGAAGTGGGACATTCACATTGACTCCATTGTGAAAAAGGCCCAGCAGAGGTTGTACTTCCTTCGCCAGCTGAGGAAGTTTAACCTGCCACAGGATCTGCTGAAACAGTTCTACTCCACCATCATCGAATCCATCCTCTGCACTTCAGTAACTGTCTGGTTCAGCTCAGCTTCTAAATCTGACCTCAGAAGACTACAGAGGGTAGTCCGGACTGCTGAGCGAATCATCGGTTCAACTCTCCCATCTATTCAAGAACTGTACTTATCCAGAGTGAGCAAAAGGGCTGTTAAAATCACTCTGGACTCCTCACATCCAGCACACTCCCTCTTTGAACTGTTGCCATCTGGTCGACGCTACAGAGCACTGAGCACCAGAACGACCAGACACAGGAACAGTTTCTTCCCTCAGGCAATCCATCTTATGAACAGCTGATACACACTGAACACACTGAACACACTACACTTTATATTTATATACACATACACTTAATTTATCTAACACACATACTTAGTATACACTTACATTTTGCACATAATATACATGTACATACATAACTGCATTTTTGTAATATACCTGCCTACAATTGTAAATTTGTTTATTGTCATTTCTTATCTACTTATTTGTATTTTTTGTATTTTTATATTATTCTTTTTTTAATATTTAATATTTAATATTATAATATTCTTTTATTATGTGTTTTATGTTCTGTCGCTGTCATTCTGTTGTACTGCGGAGCTTCTGTCACGAAAACAAATTCCTCGTATGTGTAAACATACCTGGCAATAAAAGCTCATTCTGATTCTGATGTAGCAAGTACATAGGTTGTTATGGGAAGTGTTTCCGGTTCCGGTTTACCTAATTAATGCAGCCTAAAAATCCTTTAACGGATTTGGATAATAAAAGCATATTAGTATGTTATGTGTATGCCAGGTTAAAGAGATGGGTCTTTAATCTAGATTTAAACTGCAAGAGTGTGTCTGCCTCCCGAACAATGTTAGGTAGGTTATTCCAGAGTTTGGGCGCCAAATAGGAAAAGGATCTGCCGCCTGCAGTTGATTTTGATATTCTAGGTATTATCAAATTGCCTGAGTTTTGAGAACGTAGCGGACGTAGAGGATTATAATGTAAAAGGAGCTCATTCAAATACTGAGGTGCTAAACCATTCAGGGCTTTATAAGTAATAAGCAATATTTTAAAATCTATGCGATGCTTGATAGGGAGCCAGTGCAGTGTTGACAGGACCGGGCTAATATGGTCATACTTCCTGGTTCTAGTAAGAACTCTTGCTGCTGCATTTTGGACTAGCTGTAGTTTGTTTACTAAGCGTGCAGAACAACCACCCAATAAAGCATTACAATAATCTAACCTTGAGGTCATAAATGCATGGATTAACATTTCTGCATTTGACATTGAGAGCATAGGCCGTAATTTAGATATATTTTTGAGATGGAAAAATGCAGTTTTACAAATGCTAGAAACGTGGCTTTCTAAGGAAAGATTGCGATCAAGTAGCACACCTAGGTTCCTAACTGATGATGAAGAATTGACAGAGCAACCATCAAGTCTTAGACAGTGTTCCAGGTTATTACAAGCAGAGTTTTTAGGTCCTATAATTAACACCTCTGTTTTTTCAGAATTTAGCAGTAAGAAATTACTCGTCATCCAGTTTTTTATATCGACTATGCAATCCATTAGTTTTTCAAATTGGTGTGTTTCACCGGGCTGCGAAGAAATATAGAGCTGAGTATCATCAGCATAACAGTGAAAGCTAACACCATGTTTCCTGATGATATCTCCCAAGGGTAACATATAAAGCGTGAAGAGTAGTGGCCCTAGTACTGAGCCTTGAGGTACTCCATACTGCACTTGTGATCGATAGGATACATCTTCATTCACTGCTACGAACTGATGGCAGTCATATAAGTACGATTTAAACCATGCTAATGCACTTCCACTGATGCCAACAAAGTATTCAAGTCTATGCAAAAGAATGTTGTGGTCAATTGTGTCAAACGCAGCACTAAGATCCAATAAAACTAATAGAGAGATACACCCACGATCAGATGATAAGAGCAGATCATTTGTAACTCTAAGAAGAGCAGTCTCAGTACTATGATACGGTCTAAATCCTGACTGGAAATCCTCACATATACCATTTTTCTCTAAGAAGGAATATAATTGTGTGGATACCACCTTTTCTAGTATCTTGGACAGAAAAGGGAGATTCGAGATTGGTCTATAATTAACTAGTTCCTTGGGGTCAAGTTGTGGTTTTTTGATGAGAGGCTTAATAACAGCCAGTTTGAAGGTTTTGGGGTCATGTCCTAATGACAATGAGGAATTAATAATAGTCAGAAGAGGATCTATGACTTCTGGAAGCACCTCTTTCAGGAGCTTAGATGGTATAGGGTCTAATATACATGTTGTTGGTTTAGATGATTTAACAAGTTTATACAATTCTTCCTCTCCTATAGTAGAGAATGAGTGGAACTGTTCCTCAGGGGATCTATAGTGCACTGTCTGATGTGATACTGTAGCTGACGGCTGAATGGTTGCAATTTTATCTCTAATAGTATTGATTTTAGAAGTAAAGTAGTTCATAAAGTCATTACTGCTGTGGTGTTGGGAAATGTCAACACTTGTTGAGGCTTTATTTTTCGTTAATTTAGCCACTGTATTGAATAAATACCTGGGGTTATGTTTGTTTTCTTCTAAAAGAGAAGAAAAGTAATCGGATCTAGCAGTTTTTAATGCTTTTCTGTAGGATATGTTACTTTCCCGCCAAGCAATACGAAATACCTCTAGTTTTGTTTTCCTCCAGCTGCGCTCCATTTTTCGGGCTGCTCTCTTTAGGGTGCGAGTATGCTCATTATACCATGGTGTCAAACTGTTTTCCTTAACCTTCCTTAAGCGTAAAGGAGCAACTTTATTTAAAGTGCTAGAAAAGAGAGAGTCCATAGTTTCTGTTACATCATCAAGTTGTTCTGAGGTTTTGGATATGCTAAGGAATTTGGATACATCAGGAAGATAACTTAAAAAGCAGTCTTTTGTGTTAGAAGTGATGGTTCTTCCATACTTGTAACAAGAAGTAGAATTTACAATTTTGGCTATATGAATTTTGCAAAGAACTAAATAATGATCTGAGATATCATCACTTGGCTGAATAATTTCAACACCATCAACATCAATTCCATGTGACAGTATTAAATCTAGAGTATGATTTCGACAATGAGTAGGTCCTGAAACGTGTTGTCTAACACCAATAGAGTTCAGAATGTCTATAAATGCTGATCCCAATGCATCGTTTTCATTATCAACATGGATATTAAAATCACCAACTATTAAAACTTTATCTGCAGCCAGAACTAACTCGGATGTAAAATCACCAAACTCTTTAATAAAGTCTGTATGGTGCCCTGGTGGCCTGTATACAGTAGCCAGTACAAACATAACAGGGGATTTATCATTAACATTTGTTTCTTTGGATAATGTTATATGAAGTACCATTACTTCAAATGAGTTATACTTGAAGCCTGCCCTCTGAGAAATCCTGAAAACGTTGTTATAAATTGAAGCAACACCTCCACCTTTGCCTTTTAGACGTGGCTCATGTTTATAACAGTAATCTTGGGGGGTGGACTCATTTAAAATAATGTAATCATCAGGTTTTAGCCAGGTTTCTGTCAAACAGAGTACATCTATATTATGATCAGTGATCATATTATTTACAAAAAGTGTTTTCGTAGAAAGGGATCTGATATTCAATAAGCCAAGCTTTATCATTTGTTTATCCATATTGCTTCTGTTTTTTATTTGTTGAACCTCAATTAAATTGTTAATCTTAACTTGGTTTGGACGTTTTTTGTATTTTCTAGTTCGGGGAACAGACACAGTCTCTATAGTGTGATATCTAGGTGAAAAAGTCTCTATGTGCTGAGAATTAACTGACCTCTGTGACGGGAGGCAGCTAGCAGACGGTCGGTTTAGCCAGTCTGTCTGCTTCCTGACCTGGGCCCCAGTTAGTCAAGTATAAACACTAAGACTATTTGCCATATTTCTAGAGAGAAGAGTGGCGCCACCCCAGGAGGGATGAAGACCATCTCTTTTAAACAGGTCAGGTCTGCCCCAAAAGCTCGTCCAATTGTCTATGAAACCTATGTTATTCTGTGGGCACCACTTAGACATCCAGCCATTGAGTGATGACAATCTGCTATGCATCTCATCACCACGGTAAGCAGGAAGGGGACCAGAGCATATTACAGTGTCTGACATCGTGCTTGCAAGTTCACACACCTCTTTAATGTTATTTTTAGTGATCTCCGACTGGCGAAGTCGAACATCATTTGCACCGGCATGAATAACAATCTTACTGTATTTACGTTTAGCATTAGCCAGCACTTTTAAATTTGCCAAGATGTCAGGCGCTCTGGCTCCCGGTAAACATTTGACTATGGTGGCTGGTGTCTCTATATTCACGTTCCGTACAATAGAATCACCAATAACTAGAGCACTTTCATCAGGTTTCTCAGTGGGTGCATCACTGAGTGGGGAGAACCTGTTTAATGTTTTGATCGGAACAGAGGAGCGGTGTTTTGACCCATGACTACGCTGCCTCACCATCACCCAGTTGCCCTGCTGCTGGGGCTCTGTTTCCGGAACCGAACAATGTACAGGAATCCCTGAGCTAGACGCATCCAAAGCCGTATCTAGAGCCCTAACATTCTTACTGTCCTCAATTAAAGTTTGGATGCGTGTCTCTAATTCTGAAATCTTCTCTGTCAGCCTAACTATTTCCCTGCATTTATCACATGTGAATCCCTCATCAGCGACAGAGATAGATAAACTGTACATGTGGCAAGAGGTGCAAGAAACAATGATAGGAGAAGCCATTACTCACCGTGCTTGATGAAAAGATTTTCATCAAGCGTAGGTTAAGTTTTTTGAGCTCATGTTTGTTAAAAGATTTTAACTGATTGTTGTAATACTGCTGGATCTCATGTGGCAGAAACACAGGGTTTGTAATATGAATGTACTAAAGGACTAACATAACTGTTAGATTAAAAAAACATCAGTGAATTTCATGATGATTATAAAACCATTTACAGATAATCACCTGATCTCATGTCACTTAAGCTGTCTTTGATGCTGCAAATGTGCTCGACAAACAAACTGTCACAGCAGCCAAAAAAGACGAAAGATATAATAATTGTTAAAAGCCCAACTAATGGAAACACTAATCACTGTTATGGTCTTTAACTGTTAAGCTGTTATGGAAATTAAACACATTAGATTTAAACCCCTGTTAATTTTAAGAGCTTTTGTAGACGTTTGACAGAAATAAAGTCAGTCTGGTTAGTAAAAAGTGAAGTTGGTAATGCTGTTTGTGGAGTTTGTTTAATCCTCTTCTGCCGAGATCTTGAGATATTTAATGTGCTGCCATGCATTTCACCCTTTGTTGCAGTGTGGTGCTTATTCCAACCAAAATTCAACGTCTGTCTGATGTCAGAGTTTGACGTCAAACAAAGTTGGGTTTAGACGTCAACCCGACTTTCATTTTCAACCAAAATATGACGTCTGACTGACGCTGGATTAGTTGGAGTCCAACGTCTTCCTGACGTCACATTGATGTACTGTGCCTGCTGGGATAACTACTCTGATTGGTTCAATCATCTTTCATAGGCATACATGATATTAAAATGTGTGTGTTTCATTATTAGTAACTTTCATTAACCTTCTTGACGTAACTGTCTATAATGTAATGGAGCTTATAACATTCTGCAGAATATATCATCTTGCAAATGTATATTGTACATTTCACATTTTCTTTATATTTCTGCTGCACTCACAAATACATTTTAACTTGTGTATTTCTTAAAGTAACATCTCAATAATGTAGTTTAGTGTCTCTTCACTGGAGTAAAGACTACATTTCTAGTTTCTAATCATGTTATTTCATCACACAGCTAAGCAGTGTTTTCATGGTAAACTCAATATCTGTAACTGATTGTAATAAAGTCTCTGTTTGCTCTGATATCTGACTAGATTTAGTTTTACTGTACCTTTACTGGAGTAACCTCATAATGTTTGTATTATTTAAAATACCAGCATCTCACATCAGCATTTATCTTGTGTCTGCTGTGTATTAATCATCAGTGATAATATTTAATGTGAGTCCAGACAAGACGAACCAGACTTATAAAAGTATATCAAGTTTATAAATGTTAAAAATGTACAAGTGATAAGTGCAGAAGTGAAGAAGTGGTGAATAATAATACAGAGAATGGGACTTAATAAAACACAGCAAATCAGAATAGTAAATAATTAATATTAACATCTTTTCTCAGATATTTCTGGTTTCATGATTTATATGATCAATTGTTAGTTTAATCCTATAATTTATTTCTAGTTTAATGTTTAATTTAAAACGTTAGCATGACACTGTACTGCGTTTCTTGATTATTTTCCAACCTTCAAACACAAAATGATTGCTTCAGATCTCTAGATCTGTGCTGTTTGATGAAATCCTAAAGATGCTGCACTGAATAAAACACTGGAGATGTTTCACATCCTCATCTGTAGATGTGTGTCAGGGAAGATGAGTTCTGTAAAGTGAAGCTGCAGTTCAGTGATGCTCACATGCTAAGTGTTGCTAAAGTTTCCATGAGAATACCTGCACTTATTTGTAATATTTTTTAATCACCAGTGTGTGATATTGATATTGTGGTTTACACAATCAGTTTATAAATTAGTTTCAAACATCTGATATTCAATCTTAAATCAAAAAGTTTCATTTTCAACTCTAGTATTTTAAAATTTTACACAGCAAAATCCCCAGTGTTAATTTAACACTCTGAGTGTGGACACATATAAACTCTGAAGCAGTGTTAAAAGTAACACTGAAGCAGAGTTGAAGTTAATGAGATAATTAAGAAGTTAATTGCGTTATGATTGACCATTATTGAAGACACCTGATGTTAACAAGCAGAATCACCAAACGAGAAAATCACAATTTGTGTGTCACCATTATAGTGATCACACTAGATGTGGACTGACATTGCTCAGAAGTCAGATGTTGGTTGAAAGTGAAAACCCAACCTCTGTTTGGTGTCAAACTCTTGCGTAAATAACTCCAAAAACAGTATTACCAACTTCACTTATTATAATCAAGATTTATTTATGTCATAATTGTAAAAAAGTTCTTACTGAGATTAACAGAGGTGTATGAATTAGTGAATGAATCTCAACAATGGTCATGCTTCATGCCGCGATGCATCCTGGGTGCCACGGTTGAGTTTCGCATGATGTACCCAGAATACAACCAGACAACATATATGGCTATATATTAATCATCAGCAAACAATCAGCACCATCATACCACCTGTTCTCTTGCTGTTTTGGCCACAATAAAGATGACAGCAGTTAAAGAACGACACTGACAAGTCAAGTGTCAAATTGCAAACTAAAAC